>NW_027666592.1:0-44988 GCF_963455335.1 Martes martes
GCTGAGAGTCCGATTTGGGGCTTGATCCCAGGATCCTGAGATCATGACTTGAGCCGAAGGCAGAGGCTTAACCCACTGAGCCACCCAGGTGCCCCCGAGACTCTTAATCTCAGGTAACAAATTGAGGGTTGCTGTAGTGGAGGGGGACGGAAAGGGCTGAGTGATGGACATTGGGGAGGGTATGTGCTATGGTGAGCTCTGTGAATTGTGTATGACTGATGAATCACAGACCTGTACCCTGAAACAAACAATAGATCATATGTTAATTAAAAATAAATAAATAAACAAGAATTCCAGAGGGGAGATTATATACAAACAAACAAACAAACTTGCTCAATTAAAAAAGTCAAAGTCTGCCCTTGCTTTTGCTTTCTACAAATTAACTTTAATTCTCCTGTCCTTTACATTCTTGTAATGTAATTAAATGTCCACCTAAAAACAGTTCGTTATCAAACAAATATCTATTATACCACAGCCTTGTGTTAGACATTCTTCTGGATGGTGAGGATTTGAAGTTCACAAGAAAAGCTGCCCTGGCCTTACAGAACTCACATTCCAGCAGAGGGAGCAATGACTGAGAAGCAAGCAGAGACATGAATAATAGTCCATTTACAGGCTGTGATAGGTGACTATGGAAATCCTGAGGATTGGTGACACACATGATAGAGGATAGCAGGAAGCCTGATCCCTCAAATATGTAAGTCACAGAAAGTCTCATGGCAGAGATGACATTTCAGTTGTGACCAGAAGAACTAAGGCCACCTACAAGCTGAGAGGGGAGCTTCCCAGGCCAGCAAGTTCAAAGTTGCAAGATCTGGAGGAACCCACATGGGCTAGCAGCAATGGGAAAGGTGGAAGCACATGGGGCAGTGAAGCCCCAGTGCCAAATGTCACAACATTGGTGAAGAATTTGGATCTGACTCCCAGTGACTTGATAGAGTTAGTATTGCTGGAAAACTAAATATGAATATAACTTCAAATAGGTAACTTTCTTACTAAAGTACTTTGGTGTATATTCATAGAACATGTTGGAAAAAGGGGATGTTTATAAGACAACATCTTTCAAATACAGAAAAGTCTACAAAACTAGTGTATAGTATAATATAAGGATATTGAATCACAAGATAATTAACATTTTGTGGCCATCTGCAGAAAATTAGAAGGTGCCTTCTATTGCAGCCTTCTATTGTTAGTCATCTTGACCTCCACCCTAGCTGTGCCTGTTTCTATTTATTTTCATGAGTCGTTGAACCTCTGGAATACACTTTTAGAAGTATGCAAAATTAAAATAAATGTTTACCAGGGAATATGTTGGTTTTTTCCTTCAATCAATCATTTATGTAACAAATATTTACACAGCACCTGCAATGTGCCAGGCACTTTGCTGGATCTTCAGCACCCAGTGGTGAGCAGAACACCTAAGAAACTACAGTCCTTGATTTTACAGTCCAGTACAGAGAGAGACTACAAACTGGTGAGTGATGTCAGAAAAAACTACAGTGAACTTTAGTAAACAGGGAAAATCCCTACTGGGACAGACCATTAGCTGAAAGGATCAGATAAGTGTTATCTAAAGAACCAGCATCTTCACTGATCTGTTGGGAGGGATCATGAGGGGTAACTAGGAAGAGAAAAGTGAACAACTTGGGCAAAACAAACAAATAAAAAACAGCCAACTCAGTCCCACAGTTTTTATGTAAAAAGGACCTAGGGGTGGTGTAATGCCCCTGGAGCCCTCTCCCCATCTATTAGGGGCTGAATTGTGTCACATAGAGATTCATATGTTGCAGTCCTAACTCCCTGTGCCTCAGCATGTGACTACATTTGGAGACAGGGCCTTTAAAATGGTGACTAAGTTAAAATGAGGACATTAGTGTGGTCCCTAATTCCATATGACTGATGTCCTTATTAGAAAGGGAACTTGGGCACTGATAAGAACAGAGGGAAGACCATATGAGGACACAGGGAGAAGAAGGTTGTCCAAAATTCAAGGAGGAACCCACCCAGACAACACCTTGATCTCAGACTTCCAGCCTCCAGATCCAAGAGAAAGTTAGTTTCTGTCATTCAAGTCCCCAGTCTGTGGCACTGGTTTCAACAGCCTTAGCAAACCAACACACCATTTAATTTTTCTTCACAGCAAAACTTAGGAGAACTCTCTCCACTTACTCACCACACATTCTGCCCTCAACTCACTCCAGACATTTCCCAGCCCTCAGCAGTCTGTACATTTCAGTATCATCTGATCCCTTCCTCCTTCCTGAAGCTCTTCTCCATTAACTTCAGGTCTTTCCCTTTCCTGGTCTTCCTCCTGTCCTCCTAGACATGATTTCTCCCAGGACTTCCCATTCTGCAGACCTTTAGGGTGGAATTCTCAAGGGCTCAATCCTCTTTCCCCTTCTGTTCTCTCCCACACTCCCATCCTGTGGCAGAAGAAATCCCTGGACATTATTCTCAGAACAGTGAGAAGTCCATAAAGGATTTTGAAGAATGGATAGGGACATTCCAATGTTTATTTCAAAAACATCATTATGCATGCGGTTTATAAATAGAAAAGTCAATATGGGAGCTGAGTTAGAAGACAATAGTAAGAGTTAGACATGTGTGTGACAATGAGGATGAATATAAGCAGGCAAGAGCATAAATATAAATGTAATAATATAAATGTAAGAATAATTTAATATATTTAGTTAAATCCTCAAGATTCAAAAGGAGGGGAGGACAATGTCATAATTCTGAGGTTTCTGGGGACCAGTTAGAAAATGGTGACTTTTCTGAGATAGGCAATCCAGGCAGAAGATTAACTTCTGGGGACAGATCAATGGTTCAGTTTTGAACATGGTGAAGTACCCTTAACATATGCAAGTGGAAATGTCAAGTGGGCAATTAGACAATATGCATCTGGAATTCAGAGAAGTTGGCTGATCTAGAAATTTAAATTTAAGGGCCATTGGAATATAAATGGTGCTTGCAGATTGTAACAGCCATGAGTAAGGATGACCTCTCCCTGCAAGAGTAGAGTGGGAAGGAAAGGAGACCTAACAGAAAAATCTGTGCAAGGAGCAAAATCATGGCAGAAGAGGATAAGCCAGAAAAGTGGGCATCCAGACAAATGGGGATAGTAGAAATACCTGGTGTCAAGGAACGCAATGGTATGAGAGAAGATAGAGATCTATCACACCAAATGCTTCAGAGAGAATGCTAAACTGGGCAAAGGACCTGAATAGACATTCTTCCAAAGATGACATACAAATAACCAACAAGCAAATGAAAAAATGTTCAACATCACTGATCAGGGAAATGTTAATCAAAACAACAAGAAGACATTATCTCACACCCATTAGGAGGTCTCCTAATGGGGGAAAAAAACAAAAACAGAAAATAACAAGTTTTGGTAAAGATGTGGACAAATTAGGACTCATGTGCACTGTTGGTGGGAAAGTAAACTGTTGGAAAACAGTGTGGTGGTTCCTCAAAAAATTAAAGATAGAACTTCCATATAATCCAGTAATTCCACTACTGAGTGTATACTCAAAAGAATTGAAAGCCGGGTCTGGAAGAGATGTTGGTATACCATGTTCATAGATGCCTTATTCACAAGAGCAAAAAGGTAGAAGCAGCACAAGCATACATTGGCAGATGAATGAATTTTAAAAATGTAGTCTATACTTACAAATGAATATTATTCAACCTTGAAAATGAAGGAAATTCTATCAAAACTCTTCAAAGTGTATGGATAGAGGGTACATAATCAATACCATCAAAGCCATCTATGAAAAACCCACAGCGAATATCATTCTCAATGGGGAAAAACTGAGAGCTTTTTCCCCAAGGTCAGAAACATGGCAGGGATGTCCACTATCACCACTGCTATTCAACATAATACTAGAAGTCACAGCCTCGGCAATCAGACAACAAAAAGAAATAAAAGGTATCCTAACAAACTCTCACTATTTTCAGATGATATGATACTTTATGTGGAAAACCCAAAAGACTCCACTCCGAAACTGTTAGAACTCATACAGGAATTCATTTAAGTGTCAGGATATAAAATCAATGCACAGAAATCTGTTGCGTTGCTATACACCAACAGCAAAGACAGAAGAAAGGGAAATTAAGGAGCTGATCCCATTTACAATTGCACCCAAAACCATAAGATACCTAGGAATAAACTTAACCAAAGAGGCAAAGAATCTGTACTTAGAAAACTATAAAGTACTCATGAAAGAAATTGAGGAAGACACAAAGAAATGGAAAAATGTTCCATGCTTATGGATTGGAAGAACAAATATTGTGAAAATGTCTATGCTACTTTAAGTAATCTACACATTTAATGCAATCCCTATCAAAATACCATCCATTTTTTTCAAAGAAATGGAACAAATAATCCTAAAATTTATATGGAACCAGAAAAGACCCTGAATAGCCAGAGGAATGTTGAAAAAGAAAGCCAAAGTTGGTGGCATCACAATTCCAGACTTCAAGCTCTATTACAAAGCTATGATCATCAAGACAGTATGTTACTGGCACAAAAAACAGACACGTAGATCAGTGCAACAGAATAGAGAGCCCAGAAGTGGACTCTCAACTCTATGGTCAGCTAATCTTCAACAAAGCAGGAAATAATGTCCAATGGAAAAAAGACTGTCTCTTCAACAAATGGTGTTGGGATAATTGAACAGTCACATGCAGAAAAATGAAACTGGACCATTTCCTTACACCACACACAAAAATGGACTCAAAATAGATGAAAGATCTCAATGTGAGACAGGAATCCACCAAAATCCTTGAGGAGAACACAGGCAGCAAACTCTTCAACCTCAGCCGCAGCAACTTCTTCCTAGAAACATTGCCAAAGACAAGGGAAGCAAGGGCAAAAATGAACTATTAGGAATTCATCAAGATCAAGAGCTTTTGCATAGCAAAGGAAACAGTCAACAAAACCAAAAGACAACTGGACAGAATGGGAGAAGATATTCACAAATGACATATCGGATAAAGAGCTAGTATCCAAAATCTATAAAGAACTTACCAAACTCAACACCCAAAGAACAAATAATCCAATCAAGAAATGGGCAGAAGATATGAACAGATATTTCTGCAAAAAGACATCCAGATGGCCAACAGAAAAAGTGTTCAACATCACTCTGCATCAGGCAAATACAAATCAAAACCACAACAAGATACCACCTCACACCAGTCAGAATGGCTAAAATTAACAAGTCAGGAAATGGCAGATGTTGGCGAGGGTGCAGACAAAGGGGGATCCTCCTACACTGTTGGTAGGAATGCAAGCTGGTTCAGCCACTCTGGAGAACAGCATGGAGATTCCTCAAAAAGTTGAAAATAGAGCTACCCTATAACCCAGCAATTGCACTACTGAGTATTTACCCTAAAGATACAAATGTAGTGATCCAAAGGGGCACATGCACCTGAATGTTTAATAGCAGCAATGTCCACAATAGCCAAACTATGCAAAGAACCTAGATATCCATCAACAGATGAATAGATAAAGATAAATAAAGATAGATAAAGAAGATGTGATATATATATATATATATATATATATATATATATATCAGCCATCAAAAGAAATGAAATCTTGCCATTTGCAACAACGTGGATGGAACTAGAGGGTATTATGTTGGGCAAAATAAGTCAATCAGAGAAAGACAATTATCATATGACCTCTCTGATATGAGGAATTTGAGAGGCAGGGCAGGGGATTGTGAGGGATAGGGAAGGCAAAAATGAAACAAGATGGGATCAGGAGGAAGACAAACCATAAGAGACTCATAATCTCACAAAACAAACCAAGGGTTCCTCGGGGATGGGGAGGGTAGGGATAGGGTGATTGGGTTATGGACACTGGGGAGGGTATGTGATATGGTGAGTGCAGAAAGGTGTACGCCTAATGATTCACAGACCTGTACCCCTGGGGCAAACGATCCATTATATGTTAATAAAAATAATTTTTTTAAAAAGGTGAAACAAAAAAAAGGACACCATCAAGAAAATGAAAAGTTGGGGCTCCTGGTATGTGATATGGTGAGTGCAGTGAAAGGTGTACGCCTGATGATTCACAGACCTGTACCCCTGGAGCAAACGATCCATTATATGTTAATAAAAATAATTTTTTTAAAAAGGTGAAACAAAAAAAAGGACACCATCAAGAAAATGAAAAGTTGGTGGCTCAGTCGGCAGTCGGTTAAGCATCTGCCTTTGCTCAGGTCATGATCCCAGGGTCCAGCATTGAGCCCCACAACAGGCTTCCTACTCAGCAGGGAGTCTGCTTCTGTCTCTCCCTCCACCCCACCCCATACTTCTGCTCTCTCTCTCAAATAAATAAAACAAAATCCTAAAAAAAAAAAAAAAAAAAAAAGGGAATTCTGATACATGTTAATCCATGGATAAACCTTGAGGGCATTAAGCTAAACGAAATAGGCTAGAATCAAAAAAAAAAAAAAAAAAAAAAAAGGCGGGGGGGAGTAATGTGTGATTTCACTTATGTGAGGTACCTAATGTAGTCAAATTCAAAGAAACAGAATATAGAATGGTGGTTGCCAGGGGCTGAAGAGAGGGGCAAAGGCGGGGGGAACAATTGCTTAATGGGCAGAGAATTTTAGTTTTTTAAGATGAAAGTCCTGGAGACTGGTTACCCAGAACTGTGAATATTCTTAACACCACTGAACTGCAGTACACTTAAAAATAGTTAAGAGGGTAAATTTTATGTTATGTGTATTTTACCACAATTAAAAATAAAAACTCGGTTATGAAAATGTAACCCTCATATGTAGATAGGATAAAATAAATGACATGTTTCTGTAGCTAAAAAAATCATCTAATAATTATATACACCCTTTTCAAGGAATTTGGTTGTGGAAGAGAAAAGAGATAAAGAAGAAACTAAAAGGCAAATGTGAGGTCAAAGAGAAGCATTTCTTCTATAAAGATAGTAGACATTCAAGCATATTTAGTGACAAGAATGTAGAAGAGAGAATTAAAGCTAGAAAGAATAATCAATACTCGGACATTTCTCAAAGATGAGAGGAGATGCACTTGTGGAATGCAGACAGAATGGAAACATTCCTCAGGAGGACAAATGCCTCCTCCAAGTCTAGAAGGAGAGAATGAAGATTGGAGTGAACAAGATAGGCAGGTGTATTGGTTTGGTAGCAGAAAGTTGATGAGTTTGAATCAAAATACTTTCATTTTCCCTGAGAAGAATCAGGGCTCACTATTGAGAGGGAGGATATCGTTGAGGCTTTAGAATATCTGGAAGACAGAAGAAAGTTTGAAACAGTCATTAAGGACTTCGGTGAGGGGGTGACCCACTCAAGGCTGGTGCCTACGAATTTATCAGGATTCCTAGCTGTCCGATGATGTGCATTTCTATGCCCTTCAGAGATGCTTGAGTAGGCACAGTGAAAATGTATTGTTGGGTTCACCTAGAGCTGGAGTGATGACTAACAAAGTTATGAGACAGGGAGTATATTCGGTAAGTGGTAATTTGATGGACCAACACATCGAAGGTGGATATGGAAGGAAGTAAAGAGGGGAGCTAATGGATAAGGAGAAGGTTAAGATGAATGAATAACTGGATGGATGGGTCAGACAGTTTAATGGAAGCAGCTGACTGAGTCAGAGACAGATACGTGTATTAGTGATGTTGCAGTGACACTGTGTCATCAAGTGAGTGGGTGGCCATCATGAATTGGGAATCACTGGGACTACGAGGATCAACACGCCAAGAAGACAGGCCATCAGGTGTACACTGAGTGTGTATGGCAGAACCAGAGTGGAGAGAAAAACTGAAAACCAAGTGACAAAAGTCTTCATTTGTCAAGAAAAAAGGAAGAGGTACTTTTTAAAGATTTATCCATCACGTTTATGTTTTGTATTATGGGCTGACTTGTGTGCCCCCAAATGTTGAAATCCTAAGCCCCAAGAACTTGGAACATGACTTCTTTGGAGATAGGGTCATTGCAGGTAGAACTAGTTAGGTTGAGATGAGGCCATGAGGGTAAACACAGAAATGGACATGAAGATGAAGGTGAAGGTCAGGGTCATGCTTTCACAAGCCAGGGAACACTGAAGGCCAGTAGAGCCCCAGAAGCCAGGGGAGAGATGTGTAGGGGATCTCCCTCATGACCTCAGAAGGAACCCATGCTGTCCACACCTGGATCTCAGACCCGTAGGCTCCAGAACTAGGAGACAATGAATTTCTGTTGTTTAATGCATGCAGCTTGTAGGACCTCATTACAGCAGCCCTAGCAAACTAATGTATTTACCTTAATGTATCTCCATCCTCATCGGCAAAAGCTGTTTGTGGAAGAACACCTTGGATCCAGGTTTCCTGTCTGGTTTGGCACCCTTACTGAGTCAAAAGAACAGAAAGTCCTTGAGAAGGTTTTATCTTCTGGGTAGACCATCACAGGTAGAAGATTCCAGTACTAAGTAGTGTCTGTCATTTACTCATTTCTCACTACTACTGACAAGTTTATATACATCATCTTATAATCTTATATAATCTTCATAACTGGCATGCAAAATAAGTATTGTTGTCCTCGTCTTACAAATAAGAAAACCAGGGCACAGAGAAATTAAGGATTTTGCCCAGGAGCAACCAAATATCAAAGCTGGAATTTAAATCAAGGCCAACTGACTTGAAATCTCACATTTCTTCCCTTCTAGCGTTAACTGCAGCCTGACCACACCCAGAAGCCAGGCCCCCTGCACCCGCAGGGACTCCCATTTCCTCCACTAGGGATGCTGAAGCTGCTCAATGGTTGGCTGCTTCCTTATTCTCTAATTAAAGGTCCTTGACTTTGGGGTCAGTTCCTCCTGCTCTGCCCGCTGTCCTTCCTGCCTCTACTTGTCCTCTTCTGACAACCACTGCAGACTCCCTGGGTCCTCCAGATTCTGACTCCTATCTAGCCCTCCAGCTGCTTTTTTCTTCATTTGCATCCCAGCTCCTCTCTGTTTCCCATGGACACGCCACTCTCTTTAATCCCCGGGGCCTTTGCACATGCTGGGCCCTCCTCCCTGCCTCATTCTCACCTTTGCTGGAGAAATCTCCCCTCCGCTTCTGATATTTAGATGTCCACCTGAAGGAAGAGCCTTGTCCATTTTTCTCTCTGTCTTCCCATTCACTCAACAATCAATTCAAAAAATGTGTGTCTCAGGCTCTGGGGTGAGGCAGTTAGTGAGACAAATTTCCTGCTCAGGGAGCCTGAGTTCTGGTGAGGAGAGAGAGGCACAGTCACTCCAGTGCCTGCCACAGAGTGGGAGATTAACACATAGCAGTGGGCATGTGTTGAGTTCAGTGAATTCTGCTCTTGGTGTGATATTTGACTCTAGGAAGAAGAAATCTAGATTCTTTTCTAAATTTGGCTTTTTCATTTTTGAAAAATATTGCCAGGGAACTACTCTTCATGAGAAGTGTTCAAAGGCTACCTCTGACTTTCAGGTATGCATTGAAATAAGCCTCAATCAAATACATACTGTGTACAAGATTTTCCTCTAAATTCCAGACAAAGGTAGCATACAGATAGTAGCCTCCAGCGTTACCAAATTCAGGGCAGGAGCTAGGAGCTTGAATGCCAAGAGGGATAGGTCAGTTCCATGACTAAGTGAAGGATGTCTTCTGGGGAGGGTGGCATATCCAGAATCAGCCCCCCTGAAGGCCAGCAAGCTCATTTCCATAGGGAAACACAGGTCTGCATTGGCAGATAGACTGATATTTACAAAGAAGTCAGACGCCTGAATTTTTAAATGATATCTCCAGACACTATTTTAGGACTGACAATGAATCACTGTACAACAGAGTACAATCCTGGCCCGAATTTGGCCCATGGACTCTCAGCTGACCTTCATTTGGTGTATAATCATTACCTTGCCATGGCTTTGTTTTACATCTGATCTTTCTTTCCTGCTTTCCAGAGAATGGCCCATGGCACAGATTGCTGCTTCCATTAATTTTATCATGAGGTGATCCCAACATCTGAGTCCATTGGAAACACTCAGAAGAACAGACAGAAGGGAGCTGGCGATCACTGGTGCCCACAGTGGGAAATGCCAATGGCGACCTTCCTTGGGCCGCACACCCGGAGTAAGGTCCCCAGCACAGGGAGTGCTTCCTAGGAGAGAAGGGGGAGGCAGGGAGGAGGCAAAGAAGTGCCGCTGCTGTTTGGGGTGTGCTGTTCCCCTCCGAGGTGACCGCAGCCGAGTAGCAACATGTTAAATGAGGTTGACAATGTGTGAAGTGGAAAATGTCACTAGCAGAAGAGAGACACGGTGAACTTTAGTTTTGATTTAAATTAATGGGAACTCAAGGAGAGAAAATCCTTCCAGTGTTCCAGGAGAAGTCACAAGGTTGCAAATGTGGACCTGCCTGAGCAGGTGTCTGCCGTGGTGTGATACTCACTTCTGCACATCTCGTGTTTATTTGCAGACGACACTGAACTATTTAGACACATAAATACTTCAATTATAGAGATGTCATCCGGCCACCAGACTTTGGGTTCCACTCTAACAAACTCTTTTTTTTTTTTTTTTTGGTCCTTTCCCTTCCTTCCCATCAGGGCCTGGAGGAGCCCAGAAGGCAAAGATAATTACAACAATGAATGAGCAGCTGTGGGAAGGCTAGGGATCCGGACCTGAGATCCTTGGAGTCAGTAGTGCGGTGGAAAATCAGCCAACAGTTCTTTGAAATGTCTTAATGTGCAAAACATACGTGAAGAGAGGGGGAAGCCCCCACGCTGCAGTTAAGGAAAGGAGTTGCTTCCCAAGGAAACCTACCACGGCTTCTTAGGAGCAGGTGCATGGCCAGGCACTGGGGAGTCAGGTCCCTGACCTTGGTCACATGGAGGAAAGGTAACCCAGAGGAAGGAGTCAGTGGCCAGACCTCGTGTCTTTTCCATGGGTTTCCTCTCTCATGGAGGCACTGTGCACGCTAAGTGACCTCACGACAGCCCTGAGGGGACCCATGCAAACGTGGGTAGCTCATGCTCGGGAGAGATCAGGCTTCTAGTTCCCTCCCCATGGTTATTACCCAAAAAAGCAGGCTCAAATATTATCATCAAATATGACAACTTGAAGTGACTGGTTGGCAAGGGAGGAGAGCAGAAGAATGCAGACATCAAACAGCTCTCCAGCACAAAGTCCCGATTGAAGAGAGAGGAGTAGATGTGAGGACGGCAGCCGGTTGGAAGAGCTGCGGGGACTGCGGGACGGGAATGTTCTCGCGACATTTGGGATGCCGAGACAGCTGTTAGGAGGGCTGATTAGCATCGCCTTCAGGATCCAGAGGAGTGAAGAGGCGGTGGAGAGCTGCCTAGAGAATTAGCATCCTTAAATAAGAGACATAAGTGTAATGGGAACAGAGACAATCCTAAGTCGTTCATCCCAGACTGCTCTGCAATAATGTGAGCATTAAATACACACACGGAGGGAGCAGGGGGCAGACGGAGGCAGAAGCAGAAACGAAATAGTGCATTATTAGAAATAGATGTTTGTGGGGCATTTACATGCAGCCAACCCTCAGGTTTGTTTCAAATGAGACAGACAAGAATATCTTTTAAAGGTAATAGATTTAAGCTCATTGCAACAGCATTCCAGTTCCGGGAATGGTGCCTCGGTGCACACGTGGTGGGATCACACCCCTTCCTCTCGCCAGGGGAGGCCTGCGACAGGGAGGACTGTTCCTCTCCAATAAGGCTTCCTCCTCCAGGGTGCCAGCTATCTCTGAATTTCAAAGCTAATATGAATTGCCTTTTGCATGTGTGCTGTTCGTTTTCCCAACCAGATAGCAAATTTTTAAGACGGAGAAAAATCCTGTACCTGCTAATGGGCTCCCACCTCCTTGCTAATGAAACCGCTCCCGAACTTGCCAGTGGCTTGCTCGCTGAACCGAGGGCAAGGCAAAAGAAAAAAAAAAAAAAAAAAAACACTTGGATGTTTGCAAGTTATCAGGAGGACACGTATTTTACTCAGTGACAAAAACACGCAGGTACATGTTTTTGAAAGGGAAAGAGGATTTTGAGAACCAGACATTAACGACACCTGTCACGGGAGCCGGGCTTCCCAAGGCCACTCCTGACAGGATCTACAAGAGAACCTTCTACTTAGAGAAGCCACTGGTGTGTGTTTTGTCTTCCCCTCCCCCTCTCCTGCAATCCCCAGACTTCCATCCTCCACGCCAAATCCTCCCGAGCGCTCGGTGGACACAGAGTCATAAACAAGTTCTGTCGGGGCCTCACTCTCTGCCCCGTCCCCCATCCCGGCCTTCTTTGGGGTGATCTTGGCTCTCCACTCCACCTCTACCACTGGTAACTCAAAGAACGCCTGCCCTGCTTCTCTCTAGAGGCTCTACACGCTCCTGGCAGGGTCATTGCTTCTTGCTGCTTCCCTAGCAGCTGGCCCGGCTCTCGGTGCCGTCTCCGCCTCCAACCACACACAGCATGGGAGCCACAGCGGGTGGTGCCACCAAGAGGGAAGGGCCGCCCGCCGTGCCAGGTCACGCTGGAGCTGGGAACCAGCTTGGACAAGGCCTCTCTCCCGTTCCGTGCTTTGGCCCTTTGGATGAATCCATGCAAAGCCGCCGGGCTGCCCCATGCCCCACAGAGATTTCAAGAGGTGGTTCTTTGCCTTCCCAGTCTCGTCAAGGCCTCCTCTCCGCATGTACCGTGGGGGGGTGTGTGGAGAAGGCAGGCATGGGAAGAGATCAGTAACAAGCCTCCATTCAGAATTCTCTTCCTCGGTCCTCCATTAGCCGTTGTCTTGGTGTTTCTTTTGTTTCTCACTTTTATGCCTGAGGATGAGTTTGTTTCCAGGGTGGTCTGCAGGTCCTCATGCCCAGAGAGCCCCAGGGGACACCCTTGACCCTATGGCTGGGTCCGGACCTTTGAATAAGTAGTACATGGGTTCAAAAGGAAGCATCCCATCCCCACAGCATCCCTGAGACACGCGACAGCTCCTGAGGCTCATCGCACACCTGCTGCCTCCATCCGTTCTCCCGGGTCCAGGGAAACCTGTGGCACGAGTCATCCCGTCTTGACAAAGGAGCAAACCGAGAACCGGAGAAGTTAAGCAGCCGGCCCAAGTTTGTCAGCTTTAAGGGATGAGATGAGCACTTAAGTCTGGGTCTGGTTCCAGGTCGGATGCTCTTTATAGCTCAAAGTTTTACTGAATTGGATCTCGGATGAAGACAGGCAAAATCGGTGTAAACATTTCCAGAACGAGGATCAGGAAGTCACCCCGTTTGGTTTTCACACCCCTTTCCTTTCAATGGTGACGTGAGCACACCTGTGACAGACTCTTCAGAGGCAAAATGAGTTCATAAGATGAGGGGTTTGTAACTCAAGTAGCCACCTCGAGGGGCTCTGTAGATGGTCCCGCGGTGCTGGGCCAATGAGGCCACTCCCCTCTTCACCTTTCCCTACTTTCCTCTCACAGCTCAGCGCCCCCAAAGCATGCGAGGATTTCCACGTCAAGGTAGCATCTGGCCAGCCCGGGTTTGGCCTCTGGGAATGAGCCTAAGAGACGCTTGTGGAGGACATCGCTGTCCCCATATCTTTGTTTCAAAGCTCCATGAATATACAGAATGGGTTGGAAAGTTCTTCACACCTTTTTTTTAAAGATTTTATTTTTTTTATTTGACAGAGATTGAGAGAGTGCAAGTGCCAGTTGGGGGAGGAACAGAAGGAGAGGAGCAAGCAGCCTGTGCTGAACCACATGGTGGGTGGGGCTGGGGATTTATACACTTTACATAATGAAATCTTCACACGAAACATATTTATTTTATCCAC
The DNA here is from genome assembly GCF_963455335.1 of Martes martes. Lineage (NCBI taxonomy): Eukaryota > Metazoa > Chordata > Mammalia > Carnivora > Mustelidae > Martes > Martes martes. Next base: position 13,809 of record NW_027666592.1, read on the forward strand.
ATCTTACAAATGAGAACACCGAAGCTAAGGGAACTATATTATGTGGCTCCCAGTCATTGAGGTTCAGGTAACAAGGCTGACATACCAGCCCAGCTCTTTGGGACACACATCACTTAACCTTCCTGGAGGGGGGAAGCTCAAACCCGGGCAAGTGAAACAATGTGTTGTCTGTGATTTCTTTGCCTTCTTCACCACTAGGGACACCTAGGATGTAATCAGAAAAGACAACATTCTTGCCTGATGAGAGCTTGCTGGGAGGAAAACAGGGGGCACACAGAGCCAACCCAGGAGCGTCCCTGCGGCTGAGGACAGCGTGAGAGGCCCTGCCTGCAGGTCACCGCAGGAGCCATCAGGACTGGTCCCGTGAGGGTGCTTCCAGCAGTGGGCGGTGCTCATCCACAAGGGGCCCTGCCCATCCCACCCCCTCCAACGCCCCCCCCCCCAAGCCCCTGCAAAGAGAGAGCTATTTCGCAAACCCTCCAAAAAGGAAATGTCTTCTCAAGTGTAAGCTCCCATTTTTAAATTAGGTACAGTGGAAATGCTTGTACAGTGTAGCTCATTTAATAAGCAGTTTTTAGTCACACCACTTTCAAATGAATATCTTTGTGTCCGCTGTCGTTGATTGAGGTCAAACACGTTGATTTAAATCTTACCTATAGCCATGATCGGTAAAACCTTATTAATCCTACTCTATTCATTTGGACATTGTTGGTGTATGTGAATACACACAATTTGGGCAGAGCCAGGTTGACATTTGCCTTTGAACTATCTTTGTAAAATGACTTTGCTAATACGCAGTACAATTAGTATTATGCAGAAAATGCTCACTGTAAATACTTCTATTCAATCCTTCTCTTTTATGAATTAAAGAGTTGCCTAAAGAAATCTGCCTCTTACCCTTTTGTTGCTTTCTTATTGAAATACTAGGTATTCTTTAAAGCTACACAAAATTTCATTTCTTCATAAAATTTTGAATGCAGGGGTTTCCCTCCCACACACTGGCTGTTTTATGTCTTTAAAATCCAATAGAGGGTTTCCAAGGGAGACGAGGCGGTGCTGGCCGAGCAGGGCAGCTGGATGGAAGGGCGTGATGGAGAGCCAGGCCTGGCCAGGTGGAGGGAGGTGGACCGAGGGACACCGTTCTGCCTCAGCACACCGCGTGGGACCGGCTCGCGGAGCCCAGACAGCGGCTGGCAGCTCGCAGGATCTGTAAGGATACAGTCTCTGTTTGTTCTAGACTGCTGGACAATGCCCACTGAGCCTCCAGCAGCTGCTCAGAGCGCCTTTCCAGGCTGTGGGTTGGATGACATTTTCCCTAACCTTTTTAACAAACATAGGGTGAGGACCATACTGTTTGGCTGAAAGACTACATTTCAGGGGGGAAAATGGATAGAAGGGGAATTGTTTCAGAGCTGTCAACAAATGGCACTAATCACCACAATCCCAAAGCATAGCAAACACAAAGCCAACCTGGGCATCTAGGGTCACGTGGTGGTTTTGCTCTCACCCCTACCCATCTCTAGGCACACCGAGCTGCCCCATAAACCAGACAGGTGAGCACATCTCTGTGGGCCAAATCCGTCTCCCCTGTGGGAAAGGCTGTACCTGCCCGGGCCCTGCCGGTGCCAGGAGGGGGAGTCCTGGCAGGTTGCTTGGGGGAAATGGAAACTGTCTGCAGCTGGTCCCTGGAAACCGTCAGGAGTAAAGGCATGTGCTTCCCTATAGAGACACACATGAGTGCTTGTTCTGGTCCAAGCCGGCTCTTTCCCACTCCCCACCTCCACCCCCCCACCCCAGCTGCACCCCAAGCCAGAGTCTCCCCCAAATCCATAGGCTGAAGTCCTGACCTCCCCCTCAGAATGTGACCTTATTTGGAGATGGGGTCTGTAAAAAGGTCATTACACTGGAATGAGGTCATTACGGCGATTGGGACTCCAGTGTGACCGGCGTCTTCCTCAGAGGAAACTACGCCTGGAAGCACAGGAGAAGGTCCCCTCAGAGGAGGGGGAGTCTGCAGGCCGAGGAGAGAGGCCTCAGGAGAAACTCATCCTGCCAGCACCTTGACCTCAGACTTCCAGCCTCTGGAACGGTGAGGAAATAAATTTCTGTGGGTTGAGACACACAGCCTTCGGCACTTTTTACAGTAGCCCAGGCAAACGCACAGAGTCTTCTTGTGAAATTTCCTCCTCAGATTCTCAGCGATCAGCACAGGCTGTTTCCACATTTGTGAGAGGGGAGCCTGGTGGCTCCAGTCCTCCTGTGAAGTCCAGTCCCTCAGACACAGGCTGCTGCCAGCCGCGCCCGACCTGTCCGTAGCTGGGGGACTCCCCGTGCTTGGTCCACTGGGACTGAGGTGGGCAGGGTCATGAAGCAGACCTGGCTGGGTGCAGGGAGGGTCTGAGGGGACCCAAGGTTCTGGTGGGTGGGCACAGGGCAAGCATCATGACGGGCCCCACCCCCCCCCCACACACACACACTCAGTGCCACAAATCACTACAAACGATTGCCTGCTTCCGAAGGACGAGGTGGTCCAAGGTTAGTTGGGCACACTGTCACTATGGCCATATTATTTCAAGCAAGATTTAATTGTGGATGTTTGTACCACCTTTATGGAAAGTCCTGTATGGAAGTAGATGCTGGGTGCCAGGGCCTAGGAGAGGGAAAAATGGGGAGTTTAATGGAGACGGAGTTTCAGTTTGGGATGATGGAAAAGTTCTAGAGATGGATGGTAGTGATGGTTGCCCAACAGTGATGACTGTCCTTAATGTCACAAAGTGTACACGTAAAACTGGTTAAAATGGTAAACTTTACACTAGGCATATTTTATAGTAAAAAATAAGCTTGAAGGAGTATGCAAACCAGTGGAGATGAAGTTTTATCCCCTGCTAGAGTCACGTTTATCCAATTGTGTTGGGAAAAGCCGCTTCGCAGTACTTGTGAGAAATTATTCAGCCCAAGGAGATCTACTCTTAGAATAGAATGGTCTTGAGTATCGTCTGCTGAATGATGAGCTACAATCAGGGGACATTACAGACGACACAACCAGGGTCACCTGCAAGGAACAAAAAAAGCCCAAAAAATTCCCAAGTGGCTTCAAGTGACCACCCATCCATCCCCATTCTGGCCCCTAACCATCTATTCTGAATCAGTTGGAAGCAATGGACAGACACGTGGTTTCTTTCCCCTCTTTGAGCTCAGGATATCAAGGTAATAATTTTCACATATATGAAAGTCATGTATTTCTCATTAATCTCCTCCTCAACTATTTTTCTGGTTTGGGATTCTAGGAATCTCCCCACTCCCCCATTGGGAAATTGTAATGAGACAGCTAAAATAGAAATTTGCCAAGTGCATGGCTCATTTAGAATCACAAAGATAAAATAACTCAGTTTTCTTCTTTAGACCCTTAGGAGGTGGAGGGTTGGAAAAGGCGTCAAACGTGTTCTGTGCACAGATACCGGGAAATAAAGAAGGGAGAAAAATCAATATGCTTTCTTCTCACCTCCAGTGCCGTGATGGAGACAAGAGAAGAGGATGAGATGAGGAATGGAGGGGATGTGGTGAACCTGGAATCCAAAGGCTAAGTGAACGCTGGCCCAGAGGCTCAGGCATGATGCAGGGAGAGAGGATCGCCGTGCACGGTTAGAGACCCAGTGTGCTCGAGAGCATACCATAGCCCAAGGGGAAAAGCATTCCTGCAAGGGAGAGCATTTTAAAATGAAACGGTTGAGGGGCGCCTGGGTGGCTCGGTGGGTTAAAGCCTCTGCCTTCAGCTCAGGTCATGATCCCAGGGTCCTGGGATCGAGCCCCGCATCGGGCTCTCTGCTCAGCGGGGAGCCTGCTTCCTCCTCTCTCTCTGCCTGCCTCTCTGCCTACTTGCGATCTCTGTCTGTCAAATAAATAAATAAAATCTTTAAAAAAAAAAAAAATAAAATAAAATAAAATAAAATGAAACGGTTGAAGCATGTGGAAGGAGACAAAATTTTCCACCCCAGGCCTGGCTGTGTCTCCTCCACTTGTGTAAATATGTTCGTGTGTGTAAATATGTTCATGTGTATAAACATGTTTGTGCATGCGTGCTATGTGTGACTATATTGTGCATACATGTGGAAATACGTGTGTATGATCTGATCGGGTTGGATTCATTTCCAGAAGTTGGTGCTGCTCTGTCTTATTTAGAAAAGCATTTCTCACAATTACAAAGACAAAGCTCTCCCCTCAGCAGGCCCTTTTAGGGGAGCCCTGTAAACCCTTTATTCTCAATAGCTGAATGGCAGTATGAGCCTCATTCTGCTGATTCCAGAGCAGGAGTAACAGACACAGGAAACTCCGCTGTGGTCCTTGAGTCCCAGGCCTTGACAAGGGGTTTTAGAAGGATCATTCACGAGAGCACGGGGGGAGGGAAGGGACAGTCATGACTCATTCTCGATCTCTCCTGTTCCTGCAACTCTGCTTTGAATATAATCCGCCAACACCCCCCACCCCAGGAGGGAACCTGTCGCAGAAGAAGATCTGATGAGCAAACAAGCCTTCTGACATCTGATTGGACTGGAGCCTCTTATCTGGGGCCCAGAAACAGAGCCGTGTGGCAAGCAGCCCACGGGACGTGGAGGGGAGATGATCCATCAAAATAGCCAATGAATGCCACACAGCGGCACTACCCACCCCAGCTCAGGGGTGCGTGCGCACGGCCTACAGCCTGGCAGCCTAGCTCTTCCAGGCTCTTCTCTTCACAGCGTGCCTGCAGGTAAACACGTCATGTAGCCTCCGAGTGAGGGCAAGGACGTGGGAAGCTCCATGGGGGTCCTCTCCAGCCGGCTCCAACACAGACTTCCCGAAACAGGGTTCGTATTCTGGGCTCTAACTAGCACATGTCTTTGCATTTATTTATACTTCGTCAGAAGTGCTGAGAGAGAGAGAGAGAGAGAGAGAAGGATGAGTGGTAGGAGTCAAGCAATAAATTCCACCCTGAGTCATTCATATATATATATATGTATATATATATATATATATCCTTATTTTAAAATATTGAATATATATATTCAATTTTTTAAATAAGAATTTTGACTAAATAATGTTCACATGTGCCCTTTGCATACCAGGCCAGTAACACTTCTGAAAAAAGAAATCTGGAAAGCGTCTTTCTGTGGGCCCAGCAGGTTTCTGGAACATCTGAGTACTGCTGACAAATAGCCTTTTAGCGAATTAAGTGTAAATGAATCAGAAGCTTATGGATCATGTTTTAGCTGAAACAAACAAAGGATCCAAAATTTATAAGAAAAGGTGCTTGGCAAACTCATTATAGTTTGTTGAACCCAAGCATTTGAAAAATAGTTGGATTAATTTTGCCAGCTCAAAACCCTGCCAATTTTCTACTGTCCCTAAGTATTTACAAGCATTTTTCCAGATTGAATTTCCTATCCATATTTCTAAATGTTCTTGGCTGCTCTGCTGATAATTATTTGGAGTAGTTTATATGCACTGGGATAGTACGCCTCATTCTCTGAAAATTAATTCAAGGTCATACTAACTTTGGACAGTTTTACAGTTTACAAAACTCAAGAATATCACACTATTTACATCTCTCAGCATTAGCCTGTGAGACATACACATTCTTTCCCTTCTGAGGATAGAGAAACCAAGGCTCGCAGAGATTTAATGACTTCATCAAGGCTACAGAGTCAGAAAAACGCAGAATGAGGATTAAAATCCAAGTCTCCTGACCCCCAATCTATCCCACAGGTATAAAGAGTATGCTAGGTTCTGCAGCTGCTCTACACTCTCTAGGAGAACAGCTGTCATATAAGGAACAGAAGAGGCCCCACCGAGGGTCAGGATAGACACCTCAGTCTCCAGACATTTGAGGTAACTTGACTACTGTATGTCCTTCTCTGTCCCCGCTACTGTTTATATCCTCACCCTTTCAAAAATATGTCTTCCCTTCCTGGGTTGTTAATATACAAGTGGAATGACTCATCATTCTGAAACTAACATAAATAGAAAGGTTTTCAGTATAAGAATATGCATGTGAAGAAAGCCAACCAAAATGCCAGCTACAAATTGAGCAAATAGTGTTGTCAACAAAGATATGTTCCACTTTTAATCAGGAAATCCACTGAATTGTGCAATTCCGTACACTGAGTAAATGATAAAGTGATTAGTCTGTCTTTTGCAACACCTCCCAATTTAGTATTCAGGCACTTAATTAATGTTCTGTTTACACCCCACTTCCACATCATTAATAAAGATGTTTAATAGAACTGAATTTAACACCAATCTGTATGCACAACACCCAGCAGAGTTCTTCCCTTCGACGTGGTCCTGCCCCTTCCCTGCCAACAGGCATACAACACAAGGACCCAAGACAACATCCAGGGATATAAGTGTCACCATTTATTTAAAACCCCAGGAACAGACTATCCTTACACTAAAAACGCAACATGCTGAGGACCTCTGGGTTACTGGCAAGCCTGGCCTGATGCTAAGAGTCATTTTGCCAAAAGGACCATGGAGTCTCCTGGAAGTAATATAATATCAGACCCTTTCTCAGAGGGAAGGGACAGTTTGGAGTATAACCCAGAAGATCTGGGCCCAATTTGCCTCAACCCCTGAACTCCTATAAAAATCTTAGGTCAAGGGAAGATATGACTAGGCTTCTGGTTCAAGATGGCAACATAAAAAGCTCCTAAGTATACCTCCTCTGTTGAACAAACCAAAGCTTCAGCTATATATGAAAAAATTTCCTCTGAAAAACCCTAAAACTGTAAAGCGATGCCGCCATATTGGGCAAAAAAGAGGGAAACTACATCAAAATGAGCAGGAAAGGCTGAGACACAAGCTCACCATGAAATCCACCCATGCTACAGTGACCCATGATGAAGAAGAAACTCAAAATCTGAAGCCTCTCCCTGAGGGATGATTTGTATGCGTATGCCACATCATGCACCCCAGCTTTTCATACTGGCACCTGAAAGACAACCCCCCCAAACATCTGTCTTTGAAGACCATTGGGGCTTCTTTCTGCAGGACCCATGGGGCTTGGTGAGCCGAGGAATGGCTCTTAAAGCACTTATATGCAAACTCTTTGCCACAGGGCCTAGCACAAAAGCAGCCTTTTGAAAAGTGCCCAGACTTTATTTGAAAGAGACTCATTTCCTAATTTAAAGTATTGGTCTGAAGAGCAGGGGCTTGCTGGGATACCTCCAGGACAGAGTCTGGTGGGCGCCATCTTTCTTCCAGCTCTCCCTCTGCCTTGCTAGAGCCAGGAGGCACCCTTGCCATCCTTGTGTGTTTGTGTATGTATTTCTTTTTTTTTTCTTTTTTGTCTTTTTTTCCCCTGCTTTTCTTTTTCTTTTCCTTTTCGAGTTTTTTTTTTTTCTTTTATTGACAGGTGCCATCTTATACTCCCTCTCTGCTTTACTCCAGCCAGTGGGTATCATCTTCACACGCTTCACACATGCCAGGGCTTCAATATCTCCCAGAGATGAGCTTCCTCACACATCTGGTGCCCCAGTTTTTACATCTGGTAACCCACTTTTTGAGGCTTCAACCCAAAGGACCCTCCCTCGATCACCTGGCTATGGAGGTCTGAGGGTTTGCATTCCTGGGTCCATGGGACTATAACAATCAAACAGACGGTTATTGGCAGATTACCACTTCTAGGGTGCTAAATAGATAGGAGATTGAAACACATTCCCGAACTTTCTGAGAAAGAGGCATATTTGCTCATCTAGGAACTTTGGCCTGAGGCACAGGCTTCTGGTTTGGCTCATTTAAATAAGGCTATAGAAGTGTTCTCAGGGAATGGGGACCCATGGATATAATCTTTGTTCTCTCCCTCTGCCTTGCTCTAGCTCATTGGTATCTTTGGGTTTTTTTTAAGATTTTATTTATTTATTTGATAGAGAGAGATCACAAGTAGGCAGAGAGGCAGGCAGAGAGAGAGAGAGGAGGAAGCAGGCTCCCCGCCAAGCTGAGAGCCTGATGAGGGACTCGATCCCAGCACCCTGAGATCATGACCTAAGCTGAAGGCAGAGGCTCAACCCACCGAGCCACCCAGGCACCCAGCTCATTGGTATCTTAAAGAAAAGAGTTTATACACTTTTCTGGTGCTGATACACTTTTCTGATGCTGTCAAGGGACACTTCCAGATCATCTGACTCTGATGGCCAGAAGGGCCTATATTTGCACTCCCAGATAACTATACATCTTTGCTTCCTTTAAAAGCTACTGCCAGAGGGTCTGGCTTCCAAACAGCTTGACTGTAGCTGCTAAATGAGATCCCTTCCCCTTTGGGACAATGACAGGTCTAGACGCACCCTCAACTACTAGGAGCTATTAAAAATAAAATAGGCTGTTTGAACAATAACCAAGGTTCAAGAGACAACCACCAACAGTAGGGCAGGGTTGGATTATAAGGTTCATTTCCTACACAATGCCAACACTTCAAGATTGGGAGAGATCTATGTCATCTAAAGTGTAGAAACTAACACAGAGAGTCAAGAAAAATGAAGAAACAGAGGAATATATTCCAAACAAAAGAATAAGATTAGATCCCAGAAAATAAATATTAATGAAATGGAGATAAGTCATTTGCCTGATAAAGAGTTCAAAGTAATGATCATAAAGATGTTCAGCAAACTCAAGAGAAGAACGGATAAACACAGTGAGAAATTTCCAAGCAGAAGTCACAACTGAATAATACAATGCAATAATACAATAATCAAACTAAAAAACACACTAGACGGGTTCAAGTGCAGACTGGATGAAGAAAAAAAAGGAAGAGTGAACTCACCTAATCAGAAGAGCAAAAAGAATGAATAAAAGTTAAAATATCTTAGGAGACTTATAGAACAATCTCAAGCACACTAAAAGTCACATTATAGAAGCCCCAAAATGAGAAGAGAGAGAGAAAGAGAAAAATATTTGAAGAAATATTAGCTGAAACTTCCTTAACCAGGAGAAAGAAATAGACATCCAGATCTAGGAATTCCAGAGAGTGCTGAAAGAGATAAAGCCAAAGAGAAACACCAATTTGTATTATACTTCAATGTAAAAAGTTAAAGACAAAGAATCTTAAAAGAAGAAAGAGAAAAACAATCTCCTACATACAAGGGATTCATCATAAGAGTGTTAGCAGACTTTTAGCAGAAACTTTGCATGCCAGAAGAAAGTGGCACAGTATATTCGAAGTGCTGAAAGAAAAAAATTTCCAACCAAGAATACTCTACCCAACAAAGTTATCATTCAGAATTGAGGAAAAGATAAATTTTCCCAGAATAACAAAAGCTAAAGGAGTTATTACCAATAAACTGTTCTTAAAGGGACTTCTTTAAGCTGAAAAGAAAGGACACTAAATAGAAACAAGAAAATGTGTGGAAGAATAAATCTCACTGGAAAGGTAAAATTACAGCAGAGATAGTGGACTAATCACGTATAAAGCTAGTATTAAGGTTAAAAAATGAAGTAGCAAAAGTAGTTGTAATTATAATAATTAAGTGATACACAAGATAAAAAGATATAAAATGTGATATCAAAAGCAAAAGACATGGAGGCACTAATAATGTTGAGCTTTACAATGGGAGCATAAAATAGGAGGATGGATGGGGAAGAGCTTTAGAAAGGGTTAGAAACTTGGGGCGCCTGGGTGGCTCAGTGGGTTAAGCCTCTGCCTTTGGCTCAGGTCATGATCCCAGGGTCCTGGGATCGAGCCCCACATCAGGTTCTCTGCTCACCAGGGAGCCTGCTTCCCCCTTCTCTCTCTGCCTGCCTCTCTGCCTACTTGTGATCTCTGCCTATCAAAGAAATAAAATCTTTAAAAAAAAAAAAAAAGAAAGCATTAGAAACTTCAGTGGTTATCATCTTCAATTAGATTGTTATAAATGCAAATTTTTATATGTAAGCCTCATGTCAAACATCAAGCAAAAACCTATAATAGATACACAAAAGATAGTGAGAAAGGACTCTAAGCATACCAATAAAGTCATCAAATCACACAGGAAGAGAGAAAAGGAAAATAAAGGAACAGAGGAAATACAGGACAACCAGAAAACAATTCACAAAATGACAATAAGTACATGCCTATCAGTATTTACTTTAAATGTAAGTGTAGTAAATTCCCCAGTTAAAAGACATACAGTGGCTGAGTGGATGTTAAAACAACAACAACAACAACAAAAACAAAACAAAACAAAAAAAAAAAAAAAAAAAAACAAGACCCATCTATAAGCTGCCTACAAGAGACCACTTCAGATGTAGGAACATAGGAAGACTGAAAGTGAAGGTAAGGGAAAAAAAATTCCATGCCAATTAAAACCAAAAGAAAGCTGGGGTAGACATACCAGAAAAAATAGAAGTTAAGCAAACACTGTATTACGAGACAAAGAAGTATGTCACGTAATGATAAAGGGGTCAATCCATCAACAGGACATAACATTTGTAAATATTTATGCACCTGACATATTTAAGAGCACCTAAATATACAAAGCAAATATTAACAGATGTAAAGGGAGAAATAGACAGAAATACAATAATAGTAGGAGACTTTAATACTCGACTTACATCACTGGATAGATCATCCAGAGAGAAAATCAATAAGGAAACATTGGTCTTAAACGACATATTATACCAGATGAACTTCATAGATATAAACAGAACCTTCCATCCAAAAGCAGCAGGGCACATTCTTCTCAAGTGCACATGGAACTTTCTCCAGGATACATCATATGTCAAGCTACAAAACAAGTCTGAAAATTTTTAAGGAAATTGAAATCATATTAAGCATCTTCTCCAACCACAGTAGCATAGAACTAGAAATCAATCACAAGAGGAAAACTAGAAAAGTCCCAAGTATGTGAAAATTAAATGCCATGCTACTGAGCAACCAATGAGTCAATGAAGAAATCAAAAGTGAAATTTAAAAAACACCTTGAGGCAAATGAAAATGGAAACACAACATGCTGACATTATGAAATGCACCAAAAACAGTCCTGAGAGGGAAGTTTATAGTGATAAATGCCTACCTCAAGAAACAAAAAAAAAAAAAAAAATTCAAATAAAACAAACTTTACACCCCCGAAGAACTAAGTAAAGAACAAATGAACCTCAGTAAGTAAAAGGAAGGAAATAACAAAATTGGAGCAGAAATATATGATTGAGGGATGAAAAAGACAATAGAAAAAAGCAACAAAATCAAGAGCTTGGAAAATAGGAAGAACATTAACAAATCTTTAGCTAAACTCACTGAGAAGAAAGAGAAAGGACTCAAATAAAACAAAAATGAAAAAGAAGATGCTATAACTGATACCACAGAAATTCAAAGGATCACAAAGGCTACTATGAAAAATCATATGCCAATAAATTGGACAGGCTAGAAAAAAATAGATAAATTCCTAGAAACATACCACCTTCCAAGACTGATCATGAAGAAATAGAAAATTGGAACACACCAATTACTAGTAAGGCGATTGAATCAGTCATTTTAAAACTCCCTACAAACAAAAGTTCAGGACCAGACAGCTTGACTGGTGAATTCTACTCAATACAAAAAGAATTAATACCAATTCTTCTCAAGCTCTTCCAAGAAATAGAAGGAAACACTTCCCAACTCACTTCATGAGGCCGGCATTACTCTGATATGGAAACCAGACAAGGACACTACAAGGAAAGAGAACTACAGAACAATATCTTTGCTGAACACAGATGCAAAAACTTCAACAAAATATTAGAAAACTAAACTCAACAATATATTAAAAGGATCATACACTGTAATCCAATAGGATTTATTCTGAGAATGCAAGGATGGCTCAACATCCACAAATCAGTCAATGTGACACACCACGTTAACAAAATGAAGGATAAGAATCATATGACCATCTTAATGACGGTCTGCATCAAGATGCAGAAAAAGCATTTGGCATAACTCAACATCTATTTATGATTTTTTTTTTAATTGTCACATAGAAGCCTCCTTACATTCAAAGTACTCACTGCTCTGGTGGCCAAGCCAGCATTTGGTGCTGTGGGACAAGAGATGGCTCTGAAAAATGGAAGGGCATAGGGAGGCAGCACTTCGAACAGGAACTCATGCTTCTCTTTTTCATCGTCATACCCACGTCTCAGATGAGGACACTGTAATTCAATAAAAGTTAAACACCTTATTCAAGGCCCCAATTTTACTCCTTTGCCTCGTACATGAAATCAGACATAATATCAAAAACTATCGGTATTTAAGATGTGTGCATAGTATGACCCCTTATCGCTGCCCTAGAGATAAAGTGAGTAAATAGTGAATTAACTGAGAATCCCACAGACAAGACATTTGCTTTCATGCAACTCATTGAATGGATAATTACAGAATATCAGCTATGGGAAAGGTATCAGCTAGAGAACTGGGGTTTGAAAAGAGGACAAGATCTGCCACCAAAGAGTTTGCAGAGTGTAACTGGGGGATGAGAAGTAAGACCAGCAACCACCCTTCAGGCTGCCATGTTGCTCACATGATTCCTTCCACAGCCTGGCTCAGAAAGGATGTGGGCCCTGCTCTCGTGGGAACTGAAAGTCCTATAACTAACATCCAAAGGGTCTAGACTGTGGAAAATTTGTCCTGAAAAGCAAGTTATGATTCTTGGAAAAGACCTGAACAGTAATCCTTCAGAAGTCTAGAATTTTACTGCTGACAAGGAAACTTATCTATCTCCCCTATTTCAAGCTTAAAATCATAATTCTTTTGCTTGTTACTACGGACATCAGATATAGTTATACATTAAATTTTCTTAGAAGTCCAAGATGCAGAGCAGTGAGGGACTAGAATGTTCAAGGGAGAAAGATGAACAGGACCCTCGATTCATGTTTTGGAATCAGAATGCAAACTGAAATCGATCCAGAACTTCAGGTGCCCTCAAATATCACCATTGGGGAACTTTAAGGGATTAAAAGCAGCCTCTCTTCAAAGACAAGGCCTCTAGCTGTTCATGCAGGGACTTCACGAAGCATCATGGGAGCTAGTGCAGCCCACACCATGCCATGTGCCCTAGACTCATTCAAGATCACATTCCAGTCCTGCCCTTTCTTGGTCCACATCAAACCCCAGCTCCTGAGGGCTGAGGTTTTCTGTCTGTGAGATCTTGCCCTGGTGTAGCAAATACCTGGTGAGGGCAGCCCTGCTTTGCAAGCACTTACTCTCACCTACTTTCCTTTGTCCAGATCTCCCAAAAACAGTCCCTGGGCCTCCAGCCCCAGGGTCTGGCAGACCCACTCTGCAGGGATGGAAGCACCCCTTCTCAGGGGCCCTGACTCTCCTCCACCCTGAGCAAATCACTCCAATTTCTGAGCCCAAAGGCCTTCAACCATCTTCCTTTCTCACCTCACCTGGCCACAGGCCTGTCCACAGCCTTTGGGAACGTGGAGAACATCATCCTTGCACATCCAGGCATCCTGCCCACCGCTTACTGAATCTGCTCTGACCTGAGCAGTGTACGGGCTTCTATGTTCACACCCATGAGGCTGTTGGCCCACCTGCCAGGAACCCGTGGTCACCCAGCCAACACTGCTGTGAGGGGCTAGTTCTGCCTGCTGCTCAGGGGCCGAAATGCTCCATTCTTCTGTGGCATATGGAGCTCAGACTCCCAGCCGGCTCCCGGACAGACCGTGCCTGAGGAAACCCAGGGTAATACAGATAAATCAATCTCAGTGATGACCCACAGCATCCATCTACTCCTGCCTCAAGCAGCCCATGTCTCTGTGTCGTTGCCCCAGCCCTGAACAAATGACAAAACACACGAGCAGTGCCCAGACCTGCGTACCTGTGTGTAGACCAGAAGGGCTTCCCTGGAGACGACTATGCTAACGCCCCCTTGTGCCTCGCTCCAGCCGCCTTTCTCACAGCAACCGAGCAACGGCTCTGAAATTTAGAAATGAGGGTGATTCTCCACTAAAATCATCTCTCAAAAGTCTTCAGACCTCTTTACCATTAAGAAACCCAGGACGTGAAAGAAGAAAAAGATGAGGAAGCAGATTTCCAATCTGGCTATTTTAAAGCCTCGGTGTTTTTAGTAAATATTTGATTCCTCCCAATTTCCATAGGGGTAAAAACTGGTACAGCTAGCTTCTACAGAAGACTCCTTACTCCAGTGGTGGGGAGTCTAGTTTCCTTTCAGGAAATCCATCCTCAGGCCGGGGTTTGCACTGACAGAGACCTGGTGACCACATGGACTTGATTGAAAGGGAAACATGCAGGGAAAGGAAGGAACTAGAGTCTGCAAGGAGGTAAATGTGCCAGTTAGCTGACTGGTGTTTCTGAGTTTTAGGATGTGAACTCGAATTTGCACTCGGCCTCTTAGCAAAGGCTTCCCCACGCTGAAAGTTCAAAAACACAAGAAACTTCCTCTTGGATGTTCTGAATTTGGAAAAATGTGAACAACCCCAGACCCCCATTGGGACTTCTGGATCCTGAAAGACCTTGTGCCTCCTCCACGGGGGGGCCTTCCCAGCAGGCCTGGCAGGACAGGATTTAGTCTGCAGGCCCCGCTTGATCAGGGATTGCTCTTGCAGACAAGCAGGCCAGAGGTCCAGCACCAAGGGTAACGGCTCTACGAAACCTGGGAAGTCTGTCAGCTGTAAGTCTTCCTGCTAATGGAAGAACACACAGGCCAAAGCAGCCTCCTGATTGTTGACTGAAGCTAATGGGAATTGATAAATTGCTTCCTGTCCCACTGGGCAAGGCATCTACCAAATTTTAGATTTCAATTGTATGAGAAATGACTTCTGCAATTCAGTCAGCAAGAGCACATCTAACTGTGTTTTTTTAATCTTATCAGAGTGTGACAAAAATCAGAAAATTCATAGCTTTGTGGCAGACACATATGAATGCACAAGTTAGAAGAAGTCCTGTTTAGAGAATTTTAATGTATGAAGGCAGCCCGCATATTTGCTGGGCTCATCCAAGAGTGTAGGATTCTCAGATTGCTGCGAGGTAGCTTATAAAATCCCATTAATTTCCTGCCTAAAGGAACATTGATCGAGAATCCTCTCTAGACGGCATAGGCCCATTTCCCCAGAGCATTCAGGTGGGCCCTTTGCTTCGGGTTCTCATCTTTCGAAGATGTTCTGAGGCTCAGTGTCTAGGAGGGGTGTCCTTCCAGGTCAAATCCCAGGATGGAGGTTTTCCATCAATAGCTTTGCTAAAAATATACACTCTTTCCCTCTCTGAGAGTCCCTGCCATTCCATTAGGACTCAACGTTTTGTAGAAACCTAAGGTGAGTCTACTTCACCAGCTTCCAGATCATCATGCCTTTCCCCTAAAATCTATCACCAGATACACACTTTCACCTGAGTTTCAGCTGAGTTAGGAGGTGAAGAACAGAGCAAAATAATGACAGGCAACATTTATCAAGTACTTACATATTTCAGGCACTGTGCCATGCTCTTTGCCTGAATTAATTCAGTTAACCATCCTCACAATACTTTGGGGTAGAGTGTCACCATTCCCAATTTACAGACTAGGAAGCTGAGGCAAGAGAGAGCTGGGAAGTACCTGAGGTCAACATCTGGTGAGAAGCAGAGCAGGGCTAAGAGCCCATGCTCCCAACCTGCACACCCGCTCCAGACAGCCAGCTCAGCAGAATGCCCTTCTTGTCCAGTGTGTTTGGTTCTTTCTTTCCCTTTTTGTCACTTTCTGGTTCATATATGGGGTCAGGAGCCGATTCTGATAGATGGTCACACCCAGGCGCCCGAGAAGGAGGACCCCAACCTGAAAGACTCCTTGGGCCTGCAGAGAACTGTGTGCAGAACCCAACTCACCACCCCCACCCCAGCACTGGCACTGAGTGTCTCTTTTTACTTTTTTTAAGATTTATTTATTTATTAGAGCAGGGAGAGACAGAGGGTGAGGAAGAGAGAATCCCAAGCAGACTCCCCACCTAGCACAGAGCCTGATGCAGGGCTTGATCCCATGACCCTGAGATCATGACCTGAGCCAAAACCAAGAGTCAGAAGCTTAACTGACTGCACCACCCAGGAGTGCCTGGAGGTGTGTCTTACAGCCACATAGCTCACCCAGGCTGTGGGGTATGGGACCCGGTCTGCTGAAGGCTGGGGAGGGCAGGGAGATGTCCCACAAACCTGTTTAGCAGGTGGATATCTCAGGAACTACCCCACTGCCCAGGCTGGGCTGCCATCCACGTGGACACCAAGCAGCTCCTAGTGTCTGCCTGTCTCCCAACCTGAGACTCTGCTCTGGAATCTTCATGCAAATGAGGTCTTTCATGTTGTCTCTGAGTTGGTAAGAAATCAAGTAGAAGATTATTTTTCTTCCATAGTTCAAAGCTTGAAAATTAAACAAACTCAGAAGCTGATAAACTCAAATAACAAGAGGAAAACGTCCAAGAAGGGAAAGCCATACTGAAAATGTTAAAGGATGTTACAGTTGATAGAATTATAAAGTTTTCAAATTCAGAAGAGGCCATAGAGAATATTAATCCAACTTCATTTTATAGGTCAGAACACCAATGTCCAACGTATAAAGTGGATCCTCTCGGCTGGAAGCAGCAAAGCCAGGCTCTGACTGAGGGCTGCTCCTGCAAGTTCAAGGCCACTCCTACTCAACCACATGCCCCTGGAAGGAGAGGTAGCCTTTGAGAGCAGGGTTCATATTTTCTGAGACATTGCTGTTTCCTTTAAGGGATAACATATTTATTAACATCTCTGTGTTGAATATTTATTAAGCAATTATGATGTGCCCTGCAGCCCAAGACATCCTGAGAATGACATTAATTATGAAAAGTATAAAAACATTACATGTATGATTTTATCATGTGTTTATTTGTGTGATGACCACCGTCAAGATAGAGAACAATTTATCACAAGGATGCCTTGAACTGCCCAGTGATGGAACTAAATTTGTGCGCACACACACACACACACACACACCACTGCCTGCATGTGAAACCAGGGAGATCTGAGTAAGGCCAATGGATCGTGTCCATATTCATTTCCTGGGTGGAATGTGGTTACACAAGATGCTAGGAGTAGGTAACACTGGGAGGAATAGGTGAAGGGTATATGTATCTATCCATATAATTTCTTAAAACTGCATGAGACTCTACAATTATCTCAAAATAAAATGTTTTAGAATGGTCAATATTGAGAACACTGACACCATGAAATGCTGGTGAGGATGTGGAGCCACGGGAACTCTCCTTCACTGCTGGCGAGGGAGGTGGCCGTGCAACAAGGTACAGCCACTTTGGAAGACAATTGATGAGTTTCTTACAAAACGAAACATACTCTCATCATGAGATCCGGTGATCACACTGCTTGCCATTTACCCCAAGGAGCTGAAAACATGTCTGCATAAAACCTGCACACAAATGCTAAGAGGAGCTTTAGTCATAACTGCCCCAACCTGGAAGCCACTGAGATATCCTTCAGTTGGTGAATGGTTACATAAACAGTGGTTCATCCAGAAAACGGAGCTGACAGGCCCTGAAACAAAGTGGAAGAGACTCCAATATGTGTTACAGAGAAAAAGAAGCCAGTCTCTAAAGGCTACACGCTACATGATTGCATCTATACAACATTCTGGAAGAGGCAAAACTATGGAGATAGTGAAAGATCTTTGGTTGCAGAGGGTAGGGGAGTGAAGGAAAGATTAACAGATGCAACACAGGATTTTTTAGGACAGTGAGAATACTCTCCATGATACCATCATACACGTCAGCACCCATTTGTCCAAACCCATTTCATGTGCACCAAGAGTGAACCCCTAATAGAAACTGGACTTTGGGTGACAATGACGTGTCTGTCAATGTTGGTTCAGCAGTTGATGAGGGACACTGATTATGGGGAGGCTGCGCATGTAGGGTCAGTAGGGTGTAGGAGAACTCTCTGTACCTTCTGCTCAATTTTGTTGTGAACCTCTAAGTGCCCTAAACAATAAAACCTTTAAAACTATATTACTTAAGTGTCAGGATTGGTCAAGATTGTAATGATCTGAAGTGACTTCATGTGGGCAGTCTCAATTTATAAGCAAAAGCACTCACCCTATAGGTGGGGCTGCTGTGGATACCGGGAGCCTAGGTGTGCCCCACGCACCTTGAGTGCTGCCGAGATGCTGGGCATGAGCAGCTCTGCAAGGGCTCGTAGGGATGGGAAGGAAGTGCGGGAAAAGCTGGACTCCCTGGAAGGGCAGGACTGAGGGAGGTCCAGCTAATCTTGCGGTCAGAGACGCACGAGCAGATGTGGGTCAGGAAGGAGCTTGGGGTCCCGGTGACAAGGAGGAAGCTACCCGGCTAAGAAGCAGCTGGAGAGAAGGCTGGAGGGGAGAGTGAGGAGAGATGGATATACACAAGGTTGAAAGTGTTAACTGAAAGTCTAAGGGAAATACACACGAAGGTCCACGGATGTGTGGTGCCGCTGTTCTCAGACTGTTAAAAGCAGAACGCTGATTTCACAGAAAACTTTCCAAAGAATCTGCAGTTGGAACGGGAGCTTCTTGGGTTTAAGGCAGCAGTACCTCCCTAGCGGGGCATCCCCACCCAGATCTCTGTGCGCAGCCTTGGGTGGCCTCAGAACTTGGAAATTCTAAGGCATGAAGGAGCAGAGGGCCGGGATACAGCCCCTAGGGCTTCTCGGCTCAGTCACTGTGCTCACTGTGGAGAAGGCATGCAACCCCCCAGGATCTCAACGTCCTCTTTCCAAAAGGAGGAAGAGCCCTACCAGTCTCATGACAAAACAGGTGCTCCAGCACCAAGGGGACATGTGGGACACCCGGCTACACACAACTCTGGTTTCCATTGATCAGGCTGGGGACAGGATTACAGAAGAAGCTGATGGACGGAAATCACCCAGAAGCATGGAAACTTCGCCCTTGAGTGCCGAACTGATAGAACCAAAAGGGGGCAGGGAGACTGTTCAGCTCCAATGCTCCAATTTGGGGATGAGAAAGCCACTGCCAAAAGGAGGTCAGAAAGAAAGAAGAGAAATAGAAAAGGATCTGGGTGTTTCCAATCTCGTCTATAAACTAGGAGCTCAGGTCACTGTCTTCACTCATGTGATATCCTCTCATGTAAATTTAAACATGTGCCAGACGAGAGAAACACTATTCACTGGCAGCAAAATAAGAGAAATGAGATCCAAAAATCACCCAAGATTTCCGCCCTTGTATTCTTCCTGACATTATGTAATTTGCTGAGGGGGTGGGACACAGAACTGGTTCGTTAAATTTGTATTTAACTTTATATTCGTGTTCTTTCTACTTCTACAAAAGGGTTGGAGACTGCAATCAAAGCCCCGGCACTTAGGTCGAAATAATGAGAACAAAGCAGGTCAGAAGGAAAGAGCAGAGGGAGGGGATAAACAGCACGGAGAATTCTGGAGGAGATGGCTTCAGCTTCCAAGCACAGACTGAGTTCTGAGCTTCCCGGTAGCCCAGGCAAACAAGGCAACAGTGTGATTCCCATCGTGCAGTTCTGGGAGTGGGAAAACACTTGTTTGGTGTCACTAGAACTGAGATCTTCTAGAAATTAGCTCAGCAAGTGCTCAGAGGCAAAGGGGCAGAAGGCTACTACCGAGCAGATCACATACCCCCACCCCCATGCTGAGCCCCGTGCTGGCAGCATCGGCCTTTCCAGGATGTTTAGTTCAATTCTGACAACAGCAATGCCGTGAGCTTGGACACTTAGGACAGACTCATGGACAGTAGTGGACCTAAGGTTTGAAACCTGAGCTCTGTGGGAGAGGCTTGATGGAAAGCCCAGCACTTGCTGTCTACTTTGTGGGGAAGCAAGGAAATTAATTCACTCGTACACCGTCATGCATAAATAAAACCATAAATAAGTAATACTAAAATCCTTACTCTGGAGCTCATGGCATTTGGGTTTACTTGGAAGCAGTGTATGCCCTGGCAAAGGGCCAGGAGCATGGAGGGATCTCAGCTCACGTCCCCCACCGCCTGCATCTAATTGATAAGCAAACCCGCCAGCGCTTCTGCTGTAATACCTCACCCCTTCCTCGCCCCTCACTGCCCCTGCCTTGTCTCGGCCCTTCATCTGCCTCCTGGGCGGCATCCTCAAGGAGGGAGCCTGGCCACAGGACACACGCTGGCCCTGGGGCCAACTGTCTAAGCCAACCCTGGTCATGAGTGTGTGACCCACTCAAACGAGTGGCCTGCCCTCTCTGAGCCTGTTTGTCATCTCACCGTGGGGACGATGATGTGATGACTGTCTCACAGGGGCGGCAGGCTCTAGTGCACGCAAAGCTAGAGGCCTCCAAGAATGCCCCGTGCGTGTCAGCAAGGATGGCCTCAGCCTCGCACCCTTCCTGCTGCTGGGGTAGCCTACGAAAGCACACCCTGAGCCACAGGAAGAGGCGCCATTGCTTCCAAGACGAAGGGATGGGGTGGGAGGCCCCCAGGGGGGCCTGGCCTCCACAGGCCCTCCGTCAGCGCCCTCACCATCCCCTCCTGCCCTAAGCCCCCAGCTCTGATTCCCCAGGCTTCCTAGCACCGCCCACTGGCCTGGAACCCCAATTCTTCTGGAAGACGCGGCCAGACCACCATGTGCTCTCGGACACGGCCCAAGTCAGGCCCCAGGACACTTCACCAAGCCGGTCTGTCCACCTGGCCCGCCTCCGATCACAAGCCCTTGGCTGCCAGGGACCATGTCGCAGTCAGGGCTCGGCACCAGGACTGGCACACAGTAGGTGCTCAGCATATGATGGAGGTGTGACTAAAATGAGCAAGCAAAGCACCCATCCCAGACTCGCTCACTCCTGAAGGCCTCCTGTGCGCCTGTCACCACTCGAGCCATAGGGGAGACAGCAGTAGTGGAAGGGAGCTCGTGTGAGTGGGGGAGGCGGGTCACCAGCCACAGAGGTGACAGGCATAGCACATTCAGGTGGTGGCACGCAGAGCGACACAAAGCCGTCCGTCGGTCTCCGACCCGACAGTAACCAGTCACCACAAACACAGCGGCTTACAGCACACGTGCATCCCCAGCAAGGCGACGAGTCAGCAGTCCACGCGATCTCCCTGAGCCAGAGCACAGGGGTCAGGCCAGGCTGATTGCCTCCCAGAAGCTCCAGGGGAAAAACCCATCCTTGCTTTTCCCTGCTTCCAAAGGCACCCGCATGCCTCGCCCGTGGCCCTGTCCCCAAGTCATTCCCCCCACCCCTGCTTCCACCCCATATCTTCTCTGATTCTGACCCTCCACGTCCCCCTTGGAAGGACCTTGTGAGTACACTGGAGAACCCAGGACACTTTCTCCATCACCGATCCGTAGCTCAGCCACAGTGCAAAGCCCCTTCCTCCCATGACGTGACATCGTCTCTGTTCTGGGGATTAGGACACGCACAGCCCCAGGGGGCTACTCCTCCACCCACCATGAGCAGAGAGGGAGAGAGGACGTCGGGGGAAGAAGTTACCATTCTGTAAGGTGTCACAGGGCAGGGGTCCCTGAGAACGGTCCATGGGAGGGAAGCCCTGTGGCCCAGAAGGGAGTGGGCCGGCAGACACTGGGGGGCCCACCCCACCGAGTCCTGCCTCCGGTGGGCCGACCATGCACAGGGAACCGTGAGGGCCCAGGACTGCAGCAGGGGCCAAAAGGTGGGCTGGCCAGGTGCGGGTAGAGGGGAGATGCTAGCCAGGAGAGGGCAAAGTGGAAGCAGAAACACCATGCCAGACCTCACTTAATCTTTGTAATATGCCCAGGAATGAAAACTCTAACCCCATGGTCAGCAGATGGCTCAGCCAGCACTCCCAAACCGATGACCTTGCACCCTCAGAAACACCATGAACTGGGACATCTGATCCTGTTTTATAACTGACAGAACAGCCCAGAAGCGTGACCATCTACCCACACCCATATCGGCCTCCTGCCAACCCCACCTGGGCCCTCCCCACCCTCGGAGGGTCCTGAGGCCCGCAGGGCAGCGGGAACAGTGCAAAGCCACCAGCGCTCTTTTATGTCTACTCATCTCCCTGATGGGTCCGGCGAGACCCCGAGGATAATTAGTCCTGAATTCAGGGAACAGATTTATCTCACATGGGAATCGTCCAGCAAATGCCTCTTCCAATGGAACTCACTTAAGAGAGGCCAGGAACAGTCCCAAAGACAATTAATACGTTTTTCATCTTGTAGTTATTTCCAGCAGGTGCCACGGCCAAAGGCACAGAGCCAGGGGGTACGGTGGTCACGGTCAGTTACCCATGTTGAAAGGAAATGCTGTATCCCACAGCTTCAACTGGTACAGATAGTACCTCCCTGAAAAACGCATTTTATCTTCCCAGTTCTATCTAATCCCTCCCACCTGGAGCCTCGGTACTGCCTGCCATGTTCTGAGTGATCGTCTGTTGTGCAAAAGAGCTTACTCCCCATCATTATAAACAAAGCAAGACGGGGCGCCTGGGTGGCTCAGTGGGTTAAAGCCTCTGCCTTCGGCTCAGGTCATGATCCCAGGGTCCTGGGATTGAGCTCCACATCGGGCTCCCGGCTCAGCCGGGAGCCTGCTTCCCTTCCTCTCTCTCTGCCTGCCTCTGCCTACGTGTGATCTCTGTCTGTCAAATAAATAAATAAAATCTTAAAAAAAAAAAAATGCAAAGCAAGATACGCACCGATGGACTTGGTCTGGCTTCTCGGAAAGTAATCAGTGCCAAGGCCACCACCTTAGCACGTGTCAAACATGCAGCCTGACCACCTCCACCCCCACCCCAGGCCTAATAAAAAATCGCCTCTGATCAGAGAAATTGCAGGAGGAAGAGAGAATTGGAGAAAAAGAGAAGAGTCTTCTTTCTGCTTCAGGAGCAGAAAGGGAACCAGTTGTGGTGTCCAATCTTCGGCGTCTGTCCTTCCCCAGAGGAAGCTGGGGGAAGAAAGGAGACCCTTCCGGAACGCACCTCATACCTTCTCTTCAGTTCTGCCACCTGGGCCCAAAGCACCCCACACAGACTTCTCCACAGCAGGGTGAAGACAGGAGCCTAAGGCTGGATTTCCTTTGCTGGGAAATCAGGTGCTCCCAGGAGAGGCAAGAACACTGCCTTGCCAGTCCCCTGTCACGGCCACTCTCTCCTACGTGTGTTCTCATCCTCCTCTGCCCCCGTCAAGGTCCCCAGCTGTCCTGCTGCTGCTAAGAGCCTAACTGGAATCCGAGAGCCATGATTCCTTACATCCATTGACTCTCAGGAAGAAGATCTAGAGTACATGAATGTGCCACCTAAAAATGACTGTCCTTCATCACTAAACTCATCCAGGTGGGCCGCTGTGTCCAGGAGCCACTGGGGGTCCCAGTGGCCACCTGCTCATGCAATGACAGAGGACCCTGGCCTCCAGCCCGTGGCCGTTAGTCCCGCCTCTTCCCCCTACCAGCTCAATCTAAAGCCAGTGTGCACGGAGCCTTGCATGGGCCTGAGGTGTCCTCTAGACGTGCGAGTAGACCTTCTCCCTCTTGGAGAGAAAAGTGTCCAGTAGGGTTTCTCCACGGCAGTGCCATGGACGTCGTGGGCTAGAAAGTCTCTGTGGCAGGGCCACACTGTGAGCTGAGGGGTTCAGCAGCATCCCTGGAGTCCATGCACTAGGTGACAATGGTATCCTTTTCCCCAGCAGGCCAACAAATAAAACTGTTGAGAACCAGTGGGTTAGGAGAAAGAGTCGGAGCAATGATGCCAGGCGTGATTCTAAAACAAGGCAATTTGTCTAGAGCTCAAGGATGGTGGTAGGGAGCTGTCCTTGGCAGAGGTCCTGGATTTGGCCACTTCCACAGACCTCTGTGCGCAGTGAGAGAGGAGGAGAAGGAGGCATCCTTGGGGAGGGGCTTATTTAGGAGCTTGGGAGTCCCAGGAAGGCGCCATCTAATCCCAAGAACCGTGGTGAGTCTGGCATCCCGACATCCCCCCTGATGGGAAGTCCTCCCCCTCCAGCCGCGCACATGCAGAGCGAAGGAGGTCTTAGCAGAGCAGGAACACCACTTTAAGCCACACCCTGGGCAAAGATGCATGCCGTCACAGCCTTGCTTGTCCCAGCAGACTGGAGAGCGTGCGCCTGCCTGTCCACAGGGCACTGGCTTAAAAAAAAAAAAAAATCACAGTCATACAGTCACATTCCATGACACCATTTTAAAAATGCAGCAGATCTGGATGTGCTGATATGGAAGGGGCCCGAGACCAATTTGCTAAATGAGAAGACCAAGACACGGGAGTGTTCATGGTACATTTCCATTTCTACAAAATTAAAATGCGAGTTTAAGTGCACGCATGTGCCGAGAAGCTATGAAAGGAGCCATATGAAAGGAGAGTGTGGTTGCTTCTGAAAGGCCTGGGCGTCTTCAGTAGAAACGAGATTGCTTCTGTTGTGTATGCCCACTCGTATTCTGAGTATTGTACCAAGTGCATGCATATTTTGTCAATAAAATAAAATATAGTGAGTTTAAAAATATATGTGTATCCATATGCATACAAACATAGACACACCCACACTGGACCTTACATTTCTAAAACTAGGAAGCATAATCTTGCTCAAAGAATAAAATGCTGAGGATCCCCCTTACAAGTTTTTCTTAGTAGTCATACTAACCCGAATCCTTCCGCACAAAGAACTCTGCCTACGGAACAACTGATCCAGACCGTCCTTAAAAGAGAAAGGCTACAAGGTGACCCAGGGAAAGGCAATTTTGCTAAAATAAGTTGGCCACCAACCTCAGTTGGCACAGCCCTGAGGTCTCTTGCCTTTACATTGAATGCTCTTTTTTTAAGTCCTTGGGGCGTACTAAGTCTTGATAAACAAAGTTGAAACAGTTGGAAAATTTTTATGTGGACATTATATTATCATGAATATTTATTTGGGATTAAGACACAATGACACGGTAAGCCGGGGAATCCGCTCCCATCCCTGACTCCGAGAGCAGTCTCTCCCGAGCCCACGAGCACGTGGCGTGTTTGCCATGAAGAGGCAAGAGAAGGTTAGCAGGTTGCGTCAAGGATAAGCCCAAAGAGCACAGCTGTCAGTTTATTTGTTTTTAGTCCAGGGAGTAACACCATCTCGTAACGAGACGCTATCCTGCCAGATTCGATCATGGCTTCTTCTGAAGTATCGAGATGGAAATCTCTGGGTGTATCAACAAAGCCCTGTTTTCTGAGCCTGGCCACTACCTCTCAGGCTATTGTCAAATCGGTGGGTAGGAGGCCAAAACAATAAAGACTTATTAACAATAAATAAGAATGAGAGGAAGAATTTGCAAGCATATTTCTAAAGTCATAATGATCTGTCACATTTTTAAGTACGTTTTTAAATGTAACTTAAAATTAGAAGTCACCAAATTTCAACAAAATGATCAACTTTTTAACATGAAGTTGTATATTTTAAAGTGAACTTAAGGGTCTTTATAGTGGAAAATTTATGATGTATTTGGAAAAAGAAGGGTCTCTCCTTGGGAGGTGTGTTTGCTTTGGGTTCATGCCCTTCCAGGACCTACTAATAGGAGACTAGGTGGTCTGCCTTGGGTGCTAAGTTTCTTCAAAGAAAACCAGAATGTTGGCAAGGAAATACACTGTCTGGTTAACAGAACATTTCCTGGTTTCCGTTCCTGTGTACAGACATTTAATCCCATGAACTATTTCTTACTCTGTAGTTTCAAAAGCATTATTCTACATATGCCCGTGTGCTCAGAAACACTAAACACGAAGCAAGAACTTCACTCCAAGGTGACAGTCCCTTTATCCAACTTCAAAACAAAGCATCATCAACACTGTCTTTCAGGTGAACAAACTGAGGTTCCAAATGGCTCACCCAAGACCACGCAGGGCAGAAGCAGCAGACACAAGGCCTCGGTCCAGGACCTCTGGCACTCCTGAGCATGCACGCTGAGCGCACACGGTCTGAGCATCAGGCCCAGCACCCAGCCACAGCCACGGCCACGGCCTGAGGCCTCCTCGGTGGAGAGACAGGTGGGGTGCCCCGTCCTATCCTGGCAGCCCAGGGACTGAGAAGCCTGGAGGTCGTTCCATCCCATAGCACTGTTCGACCATCCGTCTACCCACACTTCTCATTCCCAGCTCCCTTGCCTTCCCTGGTAGCATCTGTTTGACCAAGAAGAAAGCCAAGGCTGGTAGAAAAAATCCCGCCAGTAGTTCTGGTCTGGCTGACACTTCTGGGTCCCGGATGGCGCCAGCTGCCATGGTCTGGGGAAAGTGGGCTTCTTCCAGCCCGTGGGCAGCGACCTCCTACCTCCCAAGGTAGGAGGTGACCAGGGTGACCCAGTGGTTCTCCACCAGTCCTTCACTCACAGGAGAAGCGGGAAGACCTCAAAGCTGCACCCCAGGCCCCATCACGACGGCGAAGACCAGCAAGGCTCAGAGCAGGGAAAGGGCCGCCAGGATTTTCCTACAATTACACTGTTGCCTCTTTTCCCATGTCAGAAAAAAATGAGGCCATTTAGAGAGTCAGTTGAACAAACTGATGAGCCCAAT
Source organism: Martes martes (assembly GCF_963455335.1). NCBI lineage: Eukaryota > Metazoa > Chordata > Mammalia > Carnivora > Mustelidae > Martes > Martes martes. The sequence goes on from NW_027666592.1 coordinate 40,262, forward strand.
GGGCTGGAACCATGAAACAGATCGCAAGTTGGTGCAAGTCTTCTCCAGTGGGGCAGGCAGGAGAAAGATGGTGAACACAGTCCCATCTCGTTTTGGTCTGGGAAGAAAACTCTCCGACAGCAAAAGGGAACAAGGAAAACTGAAGCTGGCCTCACCCTTTCCATTTCCCGTTCTCGAGCACCCTTCCTGGCAGGACCCATCGATTTAACTTTTGGATGCCTGGAACCCAGCCAAGAAACGCACGGCTTCCGTATGCTCAGCAAAGCGCAGAACGGCAACTTTGCACAGCGACTGGCAGGCACCGGGGTAAATCACGGCAGATTTCTTTGCAGACCCAATTTCTCCAGCTTATTACTTGATTTTGAGAAATCTCCTCCCTGTTCTTGCCTCCTGATCCTGGTCTTGCAGGAGTCAGCGGGGCTCACTGCCCACCCTGAATAATTGTTTTTCTTGGTTCGCTCAGCCCTCACCTGGCCAGATTTCCACCCACCCTATCTATCACACTCCGGCTGTCAAAGCAAGAAGCCAAACATCTCAGTCACGATCCTTCCTGGGCCCGCGAGCCTCCCAGCCCTTGCACAGAGCCAAGAAGTGATAATGGACAGAAGGCAGTGGCTCTCACAGGACAATGGTCACTGGGCAGAGGTAGGATGCGGCCTTGAATCTCTCCTCTCCCTGCCACTCCCATGTTCCCCTGCCTACACACATTCAAGTACACACACACACAATGCACACACACACCACACACATGCACACGTGAACACATGTGTACACACATGCACCCATGTGCAGGCACAGTTTACACACCGAGCACCCATGAGGACATGAATGTACACGTGACTATGAGCATCCATACACACACACCACACGCCCACGCACACACACACGTGCATGCATGGGCACATGCATATACACACAGGCACACACACACCACACATATTTTTGCTGCTTCTTATTCTAAATCAGACTTGGCAGGTCTACACACGATTCCAACCCAAGCCCTACCCTGGGCCTCCCGACTTTGTCCAGGTGGGCCCTATGGAAGTGTCCCCCGGTACAGAAAAGCCCAGGACTCACGGCCCTGCGAGCATCAGGCGTGCCTGGGCCTTCTCCCAGGCGTGGCAGCTACTTGATTTCTTTCCCATGGAGGTTAGGATGTGTTGAGTAAATGGATTGATCGAGTTGCACAAACTTCAGCAAGTCATTTAACCTCTCCACCTGCAAACGGGGAGGGACGCCCCCCTCGCAGGCCTGCCCTGTGGATGGAAGGGGCACGGTCGGCCGCCTTCGCTACAAATTGTGTCTGCGGCTGAACTCGTGGCTCTCCATCGACGCCCTGCTATTGACAAGCTCTCTATCGACGATGGGGTGCAGACGCTACAGGAAACAAAGGAAATGAAGGCTTGGGGTCAAAACACCTTCCCATAAGCAGCGATGAGCCGGTGCAACAGTGTAGAAGTGTGGGCGGCAGCAGACAGGAGGAGGCTCAGCTGCCCTCCGCCTGCAAACGCCCCTCCCCAAGGGTGGGCGCCCTCCTCCAGGCCCCACGGAGCCCACGGCCTCTGCGCTCCCCCACTATTTCTCCGCCTCGCCCTTCCACGACCCCAGCCTTCCCTGGAGGCTCCAGCCTCCAGAGGGTGTGGACTGAAGAAAGGGGAAAAGGTCATGAGCAAAAGGAACTAATTCAAGAGACCCCACCCGGCCAAACCCTCTGCAAACATTCTAAGCAGGAACAAGTCCAGATCTGGTGGGGTCCAAATCTTACACAATTTGGGACAGGGGCGGGGAGTGCTTTTTAAGGAAAAGAAAAAAAAAAAAAACCACAAACGGATGAATATAACACTAGGGATGGCCATGAGTGTGTATTTATAATGAGAAGAGAAAAAACAACAGATTCCCGGAGCTCGGAGTGCCCTCGGTCAGAGACATCTTGAGCCAGTGGGCCCTCACTGCTCGCACTGAGAAGCTTCCTGCTGGCGAACGGGTTTCCGTCCGCAGCCCCCGCACCAGCCAACACTTCCCGGCCCTCGTGGTCGCCTCTTACTTCAGTGTCTTCTGGGAAATCCACCTTGATGCACGCGCCTTTCAGGGGCTAATGTGCTGCTCTCCCAGCGTGTGCGTAAAGAACGATGACAACTTTGTCAACAGCTGGAATTATCTAGTGACTTCTGTCCACCTGCTGGCTGCAGGGGAAAATGAAGTTGAAACTCACCCAACCGGTTTTTTACGAAGAGAACCACATCATGTAAATAATCCCACAAGAGCCTTTCTGAACTCGGGAAAGCGTGTGAAGTAATTGCTGGATTAGTATTTAATATTTATTCCAATTCGCGTATTGGTTTTAGATAGCTTACGCTTGCCGTGCTGTAGGGCAGACCCTTCGGGTAGGTGGTGCTCTCCCCTCCGCTCTGCCTGTGCCACCTGTTCTTCCACCTTCTAGAACCTTCCTCCCCTCAGCCTACAGCCCACCGTCCTGCAAGGACCACTCCCTTTCCCTGAAGTTCTCCATTCCCCTGCACTTATGAGCAGCATAGTTATCTCGTCACACTTGTCACTGGGGAGGGTTCCGGAAATCTATGCCCTAGATCTCATTCTGTTTCCCCAAGACTACAGTGCGGGGATAAAAACGCCCCACCCGCCCCCCAAGCTTCACTGCTCACATCCCCGCGGACACCCCCCTACGCCCTCCCTCCACGCCACCGTCGCCCCTGCCTCTAGTCTTCAAGGCCCACCTGCGATGTTCACCCCGTCACCATGGTGGGGGCACTCATTCCACCGCCCGGTGGGGGTCTCCATCGTGGCTACCCTTAGGCCGGATCCGCCCGACCCCACAGGCTGCCAGCTGTCCAGAGCCAAGGGCCCTGTGTGTCCATCTCGTGCTCGACCAGTGAGAAAGGGGCTCAGCACACTTTCCATACAGAAGAGTTCCACGTCCTTTCCATCAAAAACTATAATATGTGGGATATTGTGGATGAAAAAAAAAATGTGTTCTTTTTCAAAGTGACACTGGACATTCGGAGACGCTTATGTGCCCAAGGACCCATTGTTTACCTTTTTGGTGCCTAGGTTCCCGGAGCAGAAAAATGAGCGTAATAATAGCACCTCGCCCCTGGGCTCATCAGGGGCTCAAATGGGGGAGGTGAGTTTAATCTGGCACATGATAGACACTCACAAGAATAACCGAATTATTCTGGCCTGGAGGGAAGGAACACTCTCTCTCTGTCTGGCCCGTCTCACCAGCAGTGACGGAGTTACATTTGCTGCGGGGAGTCAGGCCCGACGGGAAGCAAGCTTTCTGGAAGAGACAGACCTGGTACAGACTGGACGCTCAGCCCTGCTGCCAACCTCCCAAACAAGAATCACCTCCTGGGGGCGCCTGGGGGGCCCAGTCGGGGAAGCGGCTGCCTTCGGCTCAGGCCAGGATCCCAGAGTCCTGGGATGGAGCCCCGTGTCGGGCGGGTCCCTGCTCAGCGGGGAGCCTGCTTCTCCCTCTGTCTGCTGCTCCCCCTGCTTGTGCTCCCTCTCTCCCATATACATAAAATCTTAAAAAAAAAAAAAAAAAAAAGAATCACCACCTAAAATCTTCTCATGCCTCTTGTCCCTCGTCTGTCTTTCAACGGCGTCGGGCCCAAGTCTCCCCAAGTGTGGCCCCACGGCGACCCTTTCCCTGCAGACGTGCCGATGTTCAAACCCTGCTTGAAGCTCCTGACACTCAGACCCTGTAAGTGGGTAAATGACCTCGTCTGTGCAGCCACAGAGCTGTACCCAGTCGGCGCGTCTGTTCTCTCCAATCAGAGCTGCGGGCCGGGCAGCACGTTTTGTTTCAACAAACTGCAAGGTAGGTGGCCCAAGGATGTGACTGAGGGTATTTTTCAGGGTAAAATAGGAGGTTCTTGACCTGCGAGACCCAGGACGATAACTCACTCCTCTTAAACCTGCTCAGAAACAGCGTAGCATGGCCTTCCTCTACCTAATACGGATGCACAGCACAGGAAAAGTCCCCTGGATTGTAAGCGCCTGTCGTGTGCCCCAGCCCCATTGCCCTTAACCGTCCTCACTGCAGGTGCTTTTAACTGGCCTCCCAGCCCCAGTCTCCCCCCGGCCTCCCACTTGCCCTTCCTATACGCACCAGTCATTTTCAGAAACTCTTAACTAGAGGGTTTTGGTTTAAAAAAAAAAAAAAAAAAAACCAACCACAAAAACAAAAACAAACTACAGTAGAAGTGAGTTCCACATCCAGAGCCTTAAAGCCAAGAATAGCTGCCGTGTGTTGTTTTGTAGCCATCAGTTGAAGGTGTCTGATTTACTAAATCACTTGACAGTTCCATAAGAAGAACATTGGTAGGGGATCCTGAGGGCTCAGTGGGTTAAGCCTCTGCCTTTGGCTCAGGTCATGATCCCGGGGTCCTGGGGTCGAGTCCCGCATGGGGCTCTCTGCTCAGGGGGGAGCCTGCTTCTCCCTCTCCCTCTGCCTGCTGCTCCCCCTGCTTGTGCTCTCTATCTCCCCCTTTCTGTCTGTCAAATAAATAAATAAAATCTTGAAAAAAAATAGCATTGATAAAGAAATGACAAATTTGGAGCAAGCCAAAGGTATCTTCGGTAATCAGTATTTTGATAGTCACATGCCTATCATTGATCTCTGCATAAATCAAAATAATAATAATGCCACCAATTGGCACATGAAAATGGAAGGAAAACCACAGTGACCACATCTCACAGCTTAGGGT
>NW_027666591.1:0-9115 GCF_963455335.1 Martes martes
CGTATCTATCTGGGTCCAATCAGAAAACTGAAACCACTTAAAGGTCTTTCACACTGAGGGAGTTTGATAGAGGGACAGAGTTTGATAGATGGCCAAGAGGAGGGAGGGGCTGAGAAGCAACCCAGAGCAGAAAAGGAAGCTCTTGCTCTCCTTGGCTGGAGGCAGAGCCAGACAAGGTCTCTTTGCCGGAGCCAGAAGCTTGGGCACCCAGGAGGTGGGAGAGCCCTGGCCAGGGCTGCCCATGGGGCTGAGACAGCTGAGGAGGGGGTGCGAGCAGGGCAGGAAGGAGAGGCAGCAGCCACAGGAAATGCCGTGGAGGCAGGGACAGGGTAGAAATACCCCCGTTGCTCCCCTTCTCTGACTCTCCCGCTGTTGGGCAACCCTTCCTGGGAGGGTAGGAAGCCACACCACACCGATGCAAGATACTATTATTACAGGAGACAACTGCAGGCTCCTGATGAAGAAGAGGAGGGCCAGACAGGATTCCAGAATCTGACGCCATCTTCCTTCTCCCAAGTGGCTAGAACAAGCAGGTGAGAACAGAGTCCACCAGCATACCTTACATTGCTGGATAAAATCTCCAGACTCCACAAAAACGATGGGGTGGAGGAGCAGATAAGAAAAGGGGAAGGGGGTAGTATGTACAATCCGTTCTGCCTGAAACCAAGCATCAAAGGGATAGCTCTCCAAGGGCAGGATTTAGTTCCATCTTAAAATAGAGAGAAGCCTCAGGACAGGTGGGAATGGTCTGCTCCCATCCAGAGGGACCTCTGGTGAGAAGGCCTATAGAGCTCACTCCCAGAGACCAGGAAGGACATTGTCCTTCTGGTTGCCTTGATCCATCAGAAACTGACAGTGTCTTATCCAGCAGTCAGCTGTCTCCTGCTTAAGGGCATCTGTAGGAGGAAGCAAGCAGCCCCAGCCAGAAGCCACTATTCCCACTTCTCCTTTCATCTGTGCCCTGCCCTGGACTCTGTCTCAAGATGCAAATGCAGTTCTAGAGATGCACTCTTGGCCTCTGAGCACCACTGCTCTTCCAGACCCATGTTCATAAATGGCCTCTGAGTCTAGGACTGTCTGTCCCCCTCTGCCTCAGGAGACCCCCAGCACTTCCTGCTGTAGCCGTGTGGACCACATTCGGCTCCTTGGGCTGAGTGCCTTCTCTTCCCTGAGGTTGGAACACTCTACAACTCCCTTTTGTCAGCTTAGCACCTCTCCACCTCTCAGTAAATGTCACCTCCTCAGGGAAGTGCTCTCTGACCACCTTCCTAAAGAGGTCTCTGTTTCATAGTACCTTGCACTTGTCCTACCTGTTACCTGCTGTTTTTACTACTCGTGGAATTACCTAGACTAGGGGTCAGCAAACAACCACCAGTAAGCCAATCCAATCCACCATCACTTCCTATAAATAAAGTTTTATTGGGACACAGGCATGTCCACTCATTTGCATACTGCCTCTGGCGGAGCTCACACTGCAAGGCCGGGGATGAGTCGCTGCAACCGAGATATAATGGCCAGTGATTGTCCTAAATGCACATCCCCTAAAATTAAAATCTCCAGTCTTCTTTGTGTCTCTCGCTTGCCTTCAGAATAGCGTCCAAACACATTAACGTTACATAATAAGCCCTGCCAGACCTGGCTGATGCCCAGTTTGCAAAGCTGCAGATGTGGAAGTTTCAGGAGATGGGAATGAAGGAATCTGATACTTGCCAATCACTGGGTCATGCAAAGCACTGTGCTGGGTGCTTCATGCTTATAATGGTCCTGGCAGGTCCCCTATAAATGACTTGCTTATCTATTCACCCTAGATTTGGGGTTTATAATGTTATTGGTGTTCTTATATATATATATATATATATATATATATATATGCATGCATATATGTAAATCTTTAAAATATGCATATGAAATCTTTAAAATATATATATATATATATATATATATTTATTTATTTATTTATTTGACAGAGAGAGGTGAGAGCAGGTATACAAGCAGGGGGAGCAGCAGGCAGAGAAGAAGAAGGCTCCCTGCTGATCAAGGAGCCTGATGTGGGACTTGACCCCAGGACCCCGAGGTCATGACCTGAGCCAAAGGCAGATACTTAACCGACTGAGCCACCCAGTTGCCCTGTTCTCTGATTAATTTTCAGAAAATAGGGTCCACCATTTCTGTTCTATCGAAGGTTCAAACTAATTTCTTTTTAATTGATCACAATTTTTGTTGCTCAATCAGCAGACTGTGTGCCATTTTTACTGTGGCCACTACATGCTGGTGTCTTATCTTGAAGATATTTTGACCTGAGGCAGCTGACTATATTAATGGGTGAAACTCCAGATCCTCAAAACATGTTAAATTCTTTAAAATGAGGCTGAGGAACATGTGGTGAAAACCCCAAAATACGGTTTGAACAAACCAGAAATTTACTTTGTCACATAATTTTGTCCAGAGGCAAGCAGTCCAGACTGATACGTCAGCTTTACAATCAACAGAGACCCAAAGTACTTTTCTCTTACTGCCTTACCTTTCTTGCTTCCTACCTCACAGTCCAAGATGGCTGCTTGACCCCATCCCTTATGTCTGCATTCCACCCATACTGAAGGAGAAAGGGAAGGAAAAGAGACAAAGGGGTTATTTCTGCTGTCTTTTAAGGACATTAATCATATAATATTACCTCTCAAATACCAATGGCCAGAGATTCCATGGCCATACTTCAATGTAAGGGAGCTGGGAAGCGGATTCTTTATTTCAGAGATCCAGTGCCCAGCTAAACATGGAGTTCTGTTGCTAGCGAAGACCGGGAGGGACATAGTTAAATGACCACCAGTCTCTGCCACAGGTATTCGGCTACTCCACATTGCCACCGGCCAGACTGTATTTACGTATTTTATATGAAAACAAATCAAGACCAAACCTAAGTTAAAAATTTTGCGATGCACAGTTGGGTTATTCTGCTCACTATTCCATTCACTTGTTCATTCATTCAACAAACATCTATGTAGCAGGAACTGGGCAAGATTCAGGATGCAAGAATTGAACAGAAATGGGAGAACGGATCAAGCCATTCCTGAGCTTCTTCCTAAGGTTGTTTTTTTTTTTTTTTCTTCCTAAGGTTATTTTAAATGAACAAGGGGTATTTTAATGAACAATGCCATTTATCATGGGAGTGCATGGACAGGATAACAATAAAAACCAGTACCTCAACTAGAGGATGCTTAAAGCACCAAGTTCCCCAGTCAACTGTGACATTCTAAACTCTCCAGGAGTCTCCGGGCTGGGCTGTCCAGAGCTCTTCTCCCCGAGGAAACTCTACAGCGGCCTGCTCAGACCCCTCCCCCTGCATGTCCAAGGACAGAATCCAGCCCCAGGGCCTCAGAAAGGCAAAGATATATAAGCCACATCCAGAAGACCAAATCTAAGGGACAGAGCTGATGCCACTTGAAAGGAATCAGAGTAGACTCTCCAGAGATTAAGGAAATGACACTGACCAAGTTGCGAAGGGGAAAAGGGTGAGAAGAAATACAGATTAAAGCAGCCGGGCCATCCATTATTTTGATTTGCCTTTTTTTTTTTTAATTTCAAAGGGAATTACAGGAGATGAATTAAGACTTCATTAGTCCCTGACAACTTCAGAAATATTCATCCGTCTTGCACTGGCAATGACACCAGTCTCTGTACGGTTGGGGTAAAGAGAAGAGAAAGCTATGGATGTGCTTCTGTGCCTCCCTGCCCAGTGCCCCTGCCTCTCGCCTCTGGCCACTTTCCCTTTCATGCCTTTGTTTGACATACAGGAAAGAATCATGAGGTGCTGAGTATCATTAACTTCCAAACACCTAGGAAATCAGTAGGAAAGTGCAAACACTGCGGACCCCGACCGTCTCCGCAAATGATCTGTCCTAAAGTCCTCCCCTCTAGAGATGAAAAGAAGGAATTTGGCAGGCTGACAGTCTCAGGGAGAGAGGACTGAGCGAACAGGAGGGGACAGGCAGAATAAATGAAAATATGATTGACTTCTTACCTCGGCCCAGCTCACACATGGTTCTGAGCATTTAATAAACAGGTTGACACTCCAAGTTCCCCTCATTAGGGGAACACGCAGACCTGGACTATCATAAATCAGAAAGCCAGGTTATCAAAGCTTGTGATCTTTAACTGTGTCAGGGCGCCCTCCTGTCTGCTCAAATGGAGGCAGCAACCAGCAAGCTGCAAAGAATTAGCCGCTGTGCCATGATTTAATACACACGCCCCCGAAGGAGGAGGCGGGAGGCTGGGCTGGGCAGGGGAAGGTTGCCCAGGTACCCAGCACGAGCACAGCTGGTTTGGAGGTGCATGGTACTTGGAGGTAATGATGATCCAAGAAACAGACCTATGTGTTTGGTGAGACTGGCAGCGATCGGGGGAAATTGCTATGTGTTTTAGGATTTCCAAGCTGAAAGGGTATTTAATCCTCTGGTTTACCAGTTTAGCTTCGTGTCAGAATTGAAAAGAAAATGGGTAATTTCTAGAAAAGATACATATCTCCTGCCCCCCCCCCAAATTGCGTCCAAGAGCAATGAAAACACATGTCCACAAAAAGGCTTACAAGAAAATGTTCATGGGAGCTTCATTCATAACAGCCCCAAACTGGAACCAACCCAAATATCCTTTCAGCAGGAGAATGGATAAACACACCGTGGTATGTCCATACAGTGGAGTACTATTCAGAAATAAAATGAAGTGAACTCCTGATACATACAACATGAATGGATTCACGTAGACCCAAAGCTGAGCAAAAGAGGCCAGGCACAGGAAAGCAGACACTGGGTGACTCCATTTATATGAACTTCAAGGACAGGCAACACCAATCTATGGCAACAGAAGTCATAACAGCTGTAGGATAGGGGGACCCAATCTGGGGAATACAGGAATTTTCTGGGGAAATGGAATATTCTATACCTCAATCTGGATTATGGTTATGGGATTGATTACATATACAAAAATTCATTAACCAGTACACTTATTACTTGCTTATTTTACTATGTAAAAATTACATCCCAATAAAGTACTGCAAAAACAAATATATGAATGAATGAATGAATGAATGAACGAATGCAGACTTTAGGGCCTTTGCACATGCTATTCCCTTTGCCAGTAGTATACCCACCCCCTACAATATTTATGACATTGGCTCCATAACATCATTCAGGTCTTTACTTAACGTTCACATGTTCAGAGAGCTCAGGCATTCAGTGTTGCATTGCTGCTTTTTTTTTTTCATTTGACTACATATTCCTAATCATGCTCAGAAATTATCTTTTTATATGGAATTGTCTATTGTCTGCCTCATCTTCCAGACCCATCACTATAATCTGTGGGCTCCTAAAGAACGTCCTATCTGTTGTACTGACTACTTGTGCCGTGTCTGTGTTGACCCATTTCCACCTGCCACCCACAATTCTATGCCCTGCTGTCGGCTCACAGTCACCTTGTTGGAGTACATCACCTTCCGGCTTCTGGTTGAGTTTTGGCCAATGGGAAACCCTAGTAGGAAACTGAAAGGAAAGGGAAGTGGGGCATTAGGGTGTCATCTCTATTCCAGGAGGTCACTACAAGCTGGCTGCATCTCCAGATCAGTGGTTCTCCATTCGGGGGAGGGTGGTGACATTACCTCCCAAGGGACATTTGGCAAAGTCCAGAGGATGTTGCCGGCCTCCCGGAGGTAGAGGCCAGGATTGCTGCTAAAGCATAGAATCCTACAGTACACAGAACAGCCCCCTCCACTCAACACAGAAGGATCCAGCTCTGAATATTAAGAGCGATGAGGTTGGGGAAATCTGTTCTCAAGAAAGGTCCCAGCTCTCCGAAGGATGTCCTCCCTCCATAGCTGTCTCCCTCAAATTCAGGCAATACAGGTAACATTCCCCCTTCCTTCATGTCTAGAGGTTGGAAAAGCCCCAGTGCTGCTAGCTTGCAGGTGCCACACTGTCCTTTATGCTTCTCTAATATCCTGCCCACATCCTTGTCTTACCCCCTTTATGAAACTGCTTAAAGGACCCTAAACAGAGTGGGCTATTCTGTTTCCTGATGGAACCCTGACAAACGCACCCTTTCATCTCCAACAGCCACGTGTCCAATAGCAATAAGCACCTGCTAAATCAGTTAATGAATAGGTGATTAATTAAATGATTAATAAGCTCTCCGCAGGAGACCTGGATTTAGAAAGTCAAAGATAAATCTTAGAATTTATAACTTTTTAATGATTTCCCAGGTGAGTCTACAACAATGCCTTTATGTATTAGTGGAGAAATCAGCCCAGAGATGGGAAACTACTTTTGGGGGTCACACTATTGTGAGGAGTAGACTGTGGTCCAGTTAAGTACCCAGGTCTGGACATTGATTGTCAATACCACCAGTCTTTGTTACTTTTCCTTGAATTATTTTTTTTCCCAGACCATTGGCAATGCCTTTGCCATAATGCACATTCTGACATCCACAGTCCCTGGATATCTAAGAGGATCATTTAATCTGTGAGGTTCTAATTCATCTACACATAGTTCTGAACATCCAGGGATGAAGATACAGCACCACAGAGGGGACAACAGCCCAAGGACAGATACTTCTGGCTCAGTCCATGATTCTGCCACATCCAAGCTCCTTGACCAATTAAGATGCCGTTCCCTCACCTGGAAAACAGAGATGAGAATGCTCACTGCTCAGGTTTGTCCTGAGACAATACCTATGAAGCGTGTGGCCAGGTACTGAGCACAGACTGAGATTTCAGACAGTGTGTGGTCCTGGCTAAGATGGGCTCCAGGCAAATTTTCTGCAGTTTGTGTTCTAGAGTTCTCAGAGTTCTCAATGGGACTCAATCAGGACAAACTGAATCTAAAAAAATAAGAGATTCAGTCCTTTATATTCTTAACTAAAATGTGGACTATAGAAAAGCCAGTCCCAAGCCCCCAAGACTCAGGCTATAGGTTTTAATTGCTTACCATAGCTTTAAACCTGTGAAAAATATTCATTCTTTTGTGAGCTTAAGAGAACAAGGTTTCCTCTAGGTTTTCTCAAAAGAGTTGAATGAGGATCTCATGTTTGCTCTTCTCTCTTCATGCTCAGATTAGAGTCTTCAACACCAGGGAACTATCAGATTTTCCACTCAGAAGGAGAGAATGGATTGCAGGGAGAAAAAAAAAGGAAGAAAGCAAGCTTACTTCTGTCCCTCTGTCCCTCCATAACTTGGACTTTGAGGATTTGATCATTGACTAGTCTAAGGAAAAACAAAAATGTGTGCTTCTAGTATGCCTTGTAATTTAGACTCAAGGAAGGACCAAAGGGATGGTGAGGATAAGGGAATATTCTCTTCAGTGGAGACTTGACTACAATGGCCCAGTACTCTCTATCTCTGAGACTCAGAATTTTCATCTGTAGAATGGGGATACAGCAGTACCTAGCTTATGAGTCCAAGGTAAGGACAGACTGATAACATTGCAGAAATAATTTTCCACTTACAAGTTTGCAGGCAACTTTCTTCAGTTAACACTCTATGTTGCCAGTGTACATTGCCCTCAGGGACAATTCCTTAAATTTTTTCTTCTAATTATATAGTCAATATTGTTTACTGTAGAAAATGTGAACAGTATATTTAAAAAAAAGAAACAATAAAGAAAGCAAGAGTTGTGTGAAACTCCTCTCCCTGCCCTGCATCCCCACCCCAGCATCCTAAGATAGTTACCATTAACATTAGGGGAGTGCTTTTCATGTGTCGCCCTATCCATTTTAAACTGTTTTTAAAAATCCAACCTGCTGTTGAGATCAGCTATGAATCTTCAAATTTTAACCCAGCTCTAGCATGTTGGACTATAGGGAGAGATAAGTGATTGAGCCTTTCTGGGTCTTGGAACCTTAATTTATAAAATGGTGTATTCATTTCCTAGGGATGCTGGAAAAGATTTCACAAACTGAGGGGCTTAAAAGAAGAGAAATCCATTCTCTCTGCGTCCTGGAGAACAGACCCAAAATCAGGGTGTTAGTGGGGGTGTTCTTTCTGGAGGCTCTGAAGGAGAACCTGCTCAGTGCCTCCTCCGAGCTTCTGGTGGCCGCCACCAATCCATGTAGACATGTCCCTTGAATCTCTCCTCTTTCTTCTCATGACCTTTACTCTCAAGTCTGTTCTTGTGTTCTTATGAAAGGCCTTTGTCATTAGATGTAGGGCCCACCCAGATAATTCAAGATGATCTTATGTCAAGATCCCTAATGTAATTATATCTGCAAGATTCCCTTTTCAAGTAAGTTCACACACACCGGTTCCAGGTGGACCATCTCTTAGGGGGCCACCATTTAACTCACTACAACTGGGACTGAGAACACTTGCCTCCCAAAGTAACTGTGATAAACATGTTGAATGAGACCGTGTTTATGCAGTTCTTGGCACATGATAATGGTCGATAAATGCTGTGTATTAATAATCTTATCTGAAAGGCACTATTTCTCCTCCTCCTTTCTGGAGGAATAAAGATATAAATAAACAAACCTAAATGAATAATTTTGAGGTGCAAGTGGGTGCCAAAAAGGTGGTTTTCTTTCATTCTCAGTGAACTCTCTCTACTATCTTAAAGAAGAGAGTTTTGATATGTTTATGCTCTGATTTTTTTTTCTCTCTCTTTTCCCTGGGGCTTCTCCTCTTTTCTCTAGCTTTCTTTCCTCCAGACATAGCTCAGCAGGTTGACCATTTTATTGGAAAACACAAAGCTTCAGAAGGCAGAGATTCAACCAAATCAATTAGGTGAATTACATTTTATTTAGAGTGAAAAATCCACCATTCATTGCGACATGTATCTTTTCATGCTTCTGTGACATTGAGGTTGAATAGAAATTCTTTAGTCTTCATTATTTTAAAACATGGAGTTGTTCTTTTTTTTTTTTTTTAAACTTGGTAGATGAAAATCAAGACCAATGAAAATGCTGAACGAGGAAGCCACTGCTCACTTCACAAAAAGATTTGTCCTTGACCAGATGACGCTCCTGGTGCATTTCTGGCAACTTGATTTATAAGAGGTGGATAATAATAGAGCAAGAAAAACAATGGAGTGGGGATGGAAAGAAGTGAGTTTTATTCTGGGCTGCATTATCCTCAAGCTGT
>NW_027666590.1:0-42900 GCF_963455335.1 Martes martes
CCTGACATGTAGAATTCTATATTGTTTCACAGCAATGTTACCCAGGCCAAAATAGAAATTTCATTTTGAATATACCTGCTTTAGATGGTGGATAGTAACGCTTTAAATGTTCTCTACAATCCTTGGTCTACTGTTCACTCAGTGTTACATTCCATCTCTCATCTTTCTCTAAATTTTTGGCACCTTTGTCTCCTGCGATGTGCGTCTTTTGCTGCTCATGAACCCTGAGAATTTTCTTTCCCATTCTTAGGGCTGCTATCTATAATTTCCCCCAAGTACATGGCCACAGGTCATCCTTAAAGTCGTGAGTGAGAAAACTTTGTAAAGGGTCAAAAAATAAATATTTTAGGCTTTGTGGGCCATATAGTCTCTGTCACAACTACTCGACTCTCCTGTTCATTGTACCGGAGAAGTTGCCATAGATAACATGTAAACAAACGGGCATGGCAGTGTCCCAATAAAACTTTATTTACAAAAATAGGCAGTGGGCTGTATTTGCCCCATAGGCCACAGTTTGCCAACCCCTATTTTAAATCAACCAGAAGCCTCTGTTAAGCAAATCATGTATTCCTACTCTTGCACTAGGTACTTAAAAGTACATCCCTTTATTTGATTTCAAAAGAGTTTGAGGTTGACTCCTCTAAGAATCCTTCCCTCATAAATTACATCCCATCGATAACTACTAGCAGCAACCCTTTTATTTCCCACACTTCTTAACCATGTCAGAAACACTTGTGTTATCATTTGCCTTTATCTGCATACATGTTTGTGTTAGTTATCTCTTTATCTGCCTTATCTCTCCCGAAACTAGAAGATTCTGAAGGGTGGGCACTGTGTAAGTATATAGCCCCAGACACTTAGTACAACTTCAGGTACCCAGTGCATAAACATCTATTCATTAAGAACAGATTTCATTTTTAAAAGGTAGGAAAAAAGAGAAAGAAAACATAAAAACCAGCCATTTCTTTCATTTTACTTTAGTTATAAAAAAAGAAAAGTCTTGATATTGATAGTAAATCATACCTGATGCATTGAAGGTTTTTACTATAGTGATTTTAGTTTTTTCTGCAAAGAAGCAATTTAAATATTAGAGCAGAACTGTTGCTTGTTTTTAAAAAAACAATTTGCCATGAGTAGCATTTTAGTGAAGTGCTAAGAAAATCATACTGTTGACACCTTTTGGCCACTATGGCTCTTTCCGGCAGCAGAATAAAGGGAAATCACATACCCAGATCCTATAGCATTGAAATTGGGTGGGTGTGGGCTTTGGATTCCCATGTTTACCCAGTTCTCTCCCACCCATGACGCACCCCACTGTTTGCGCCATTCTACTGCGGTTTCCACGTGCTGCTGCTAGACAAATTAATGTGGAGTTACACATCAGATATGTAGAATTAAGCTACTCTCAGGACCTTCAGGTGACAGGTTGCAAAGAAAAGGTGGTTCAGAATAAAACTTAATGGAAACACAAGATCTAAAATACTGCATACTCTATAATCAAGAAAATGTCCTGCTATTTTCTCCAGGAGCTAACATAATATTATCGCTATTACATCCGTAGATATAATTATTCTCAAAGAGGCTGAAACACTCGACTACAGTTGTACAATAAGCTCACAGCAGAACCAGGACAGAATTGTTCGAACCGCAGGCCAATAGGAACACGCTCTGAAGAAGCAAACCTTAGAAACGGCTTCCCCAGAGTATGTTGGGTTCATTTCTCAGATAATGGAGAACCAGGTTTAGAAATCCTTGCCCTAAGGATGGCCAATTAGAAGAGGCTGTGATCGGGGCACAGATTTGCAAAGGTCTGTCTGCCTGGGTGAGTGGCAAATTCTGAAGAGAACACAAAGCTCAGATCTCGGAGAAGCACTTAAGAATGATAACGTTACACTACCAGCTTCTGAAACCTCGATTGTGTTATGTGTGACTGATGAGTTCCCATTTCAGTGTGTGACTGACTCATAGGTAATGGCTGGTGGTAATTACAGATGCTGACAGTATTTTGCATTATCATATAGTATTTGGTTTGCCCCGATACTGTCCTTCCCAGCGCAAACAAAACACATCTGTGAAATGAACTTCGGTTCTAGAAACAAAAGTGCTTTTGGGGAAAAATGTTCAACCTCATTAATCGAGAATGTAAAACAGAACCTACAGAATTGAAAGCTCTGATAATATGCGATATAGTCTCAGCTCTCAGCAAAGGTACAGTGACACGGATATCCTCATTCACTGCTGACAGGAATGTTGCTGGGTACAAGCTTTCAAGAGGGTAACTGAGCAGTATATACATCAAGGACCTTAAAATACGCGCCAACTGCTAACCCATTACATCCAATCCTTAGAATACTTCCTACGGAAACTGGGAATGAATGCAAAATGTTGGCACAAGGATGTTCATTGCAACAATTTCTATTAAAAAAGTAGAAACAGCCTTAAGAATGTTCAACATATGGTACACAATGGAATATTATCAAGTCATTAATAGTAATGGACAGCGGAAAATACTTGTAATTTAATATGAAATCAAAAGGGCGAAACATAAAAATCTATACACACTATGACTATTGTGTAAAAGACACACACACACACACACACACACACTGTATATGTATATATGATCATGAATGGAAATATACCAAATGATTAACAGTAACAGTCTTAGAAAAGTAACATTAGAGATGATTTCTATTTTTTCCACTATATTTTTCTATACTCTCCATTTGTTATGAGCTAAGATACATTACTATTACAATTTTTTAATGTTATTTTAAATGGAGGAAGTTCAGGAAAATGAAAACACCAGAATGACACTATCAAAGTGAAATGAGTAGTAAATCAACAATTGAAGGCACAGGAAGTAGGCAAGGAGACAACATTTAACAACCCAGAAGACTGACCACCCAAGTGAGAAACCCAAGAAGGCAGAGGACGAGCTATTATATTTAGAAAGAACTTGGTATTACCTGTTTTGTTTAAAGTGGATAATACACTCGAAGTAGCATCTGAAATAAAGTAATGAAAATTAAGCCTAATTATTGATACGCTTAACAAACACATGCATCTTCTAGATTCCTTAAACATTTCACTTTTCCCCAAATCCTAGAGAAGCTACAGAGTTTTGCAAAAGCCAGCTGACATTATCAAATGTATTTGCTGCATACCCCGCCACACACTAACCATTCTCCAAACCCCAGACACAAGTATTCATTCTTTTAAAATGTGTTTCCCAAACACAGGTGATGTGTCCAAAATACAGCAACGCTTCTATGATTATTAGATTTAAATAAATTAATTTATGTTGTTTAATATTTTATCCCTTTTATACTCCATTATAGTGCAAGTCCCTAAGGAATATATTTCCAGTTAATACCAACTTTAATATACAGCCCTGCAGATACTTGATGGTACACTCCTATAAAGCAATCTTTAAGTAGCTCTAGCTTAAAATTAAACTTCTTAAACATTATATTTAACTGACTTTTAGGAAAAAAAACTCATTTTGATCTTATTTCCCTTAAAATTCCATTGAAAATCTGTTCTAACTGCTATTTCTTTAAACAGAAATCATGGTGTCATTTATAATTCTGGATGAAACCTTAAGGGGGAAAGGCACATATTATCACACTTAAAAACCCACATACAATGGATCTAAAAACTACTGCCAAAGCTATTTTGAAGATGTTCTTTCACTTTAAAAAGTAATTAAATGTAGGGGCACCTGGGTGGCTCAGTCAGTTAAGCATCTGCCTTCGGCTCAGGTCATGATCCCAGGGTCCTGGGATCGAGCCCCACATCGGGCTCCCTGTTCAGTGGGGAGCCTGCTTCCCCCTCTCCCCCTCCCCCTCCTTATGTTCCCTCTCTTGGTGTGTCTCTGTGAAATAAATAAAAAAGTAAATCTTTAAAAAGTAATTAAATATAAAAAACAATAATATCTAACCCATCACATTAAACCAAATATGAATTTAAACCAGTTTCAATCAGTATGAATTTCATCTAGGATCCTTTAGCTCCTTAACCACCAAGAGATTTTTATTTTAACTAAGTAAGGGACTGTGGAAAGGGTTAGGTTTGGGCTGCACAAAGATGAAGGCTGCCTACCCACAGAGGGGAACGCACAGAGCGTACCCGGTCCACCTCCCTCAGACACAGCCCACTTCTCTGGCGTGAAGACGCAGCTGGGTTTTTTTCTTCATGTCGTGCTACTTAAGAATTGATAAAATCATCTGTAAAAGGGCTGTCTTTGAACACTCCATGCCAAATCACTGAAGTCACTGGATGTGCTTTCCACATTTAAACAATCTGTCATATAAAATGTGCTGGCATTGTGTTGGAAAGCAAGAGAAATAGGGTACTCAGAATGGGATCAGCATTTCTTCTTTTTCACAGAACAGTTAGCATGGTGGGGGGCTGGCCTTCCTCCGTAAGAATGTTTTCATTTAACCAAGAACTTCAGGGTACTCTCCAGAGTCGACAAATTTGGGGATTTGTTTGATTTGGGGTGTTTTTCCTTCAGCATATTTGAATATGAAAACCTTCGACGCCACTCATTATACTTATATTCATATTAAGGGTTATCAATTTTCACTTGCTTCAGAAAAATTCTTACCATTTAGGCTTGTAGTTTCAACCTCTTTTGTCCCGAGGGCGGGGTTGGGGGGGGACCAATAAAAGGCATAATTAAATCCAAAACTTAACAAATTGGGCTAAAACTAGGTTTGAATTTTTTTCAAAATCTTGCCTGGAGTACCATTGGTGTAGGGGACAAAACCAACAAAAGACGATTCAACTGCAAGAGGAAAAAACAAAAAATTTTCAAATTAATATTTTGAAACAATTATTTATTGAATTCTAAGGAGTTAAAACTTTTGAGATAGAATTATGAAAAGAAGTAGACAACATGCTATCAGACCAATAGAAATCTCCAAGCCCCATAATCACTCAGAGACTACACACTTAACCAGAGAATTGCAGAGAAAGAACCCCAAGAAATGAAATGAGCACAGCTGTCTCATTTTACAGACAAAGAACTTGAGACTCATCCCTCAAAGCCTGCTCCTACCTATGGAATATTACGGAAATAAGTTTTGGAACCACAGCAAAATATGTGACATACCACGTCCAAATTTTTTCAGCCAGAGAATTCTAGAAAACATTTTATACTTTGAATGATTGCCAAACTACAATTATGAAATATATGAGCACATTGGCTCCACTCTGTTTTAGTAATGCCTGGCACTCTTCCCATTGTGAGTTGATTTAAAAAACAACAAACAAAAAACTTTGCTATCACTCAGTACAGTACCACCAAACACATTTTCCCGGTAAGTTATTTTAAAACATGGCTGCTATTAAGACAACCAAGCTCTAAATTTCCCATGGAATAAATACACTTACGCTAAGAGGTCAATCTACTACACACATTTTGCATGTTTAAGTATTAAAAAGATCTTATGGCTTGACTTCTACATATACACAGGAAAAGCAAACACAAACATTTTACAAGTAACACATGCTCTGCAGGAGGCAGACTGATAGATTCAGTGGGTAAGGACAACATTTGGGTGTGTCAAGGCACTTGGCTGGCCTGTCTTAAACTGCTCATGTGTGGCTGAAACACACACACCCTGTCTTACATTATTGCTTCCATATTTTGTCATTGACTACATTTTTTTTTTAATCACCAAGGATATTTCTTAAGAAATAAGACAGTTTCTGAGCAATAAGATTCCAAGTGTGGGTATGGAATCCTTTGCTGTTGGGGCAAAACAAAATAACTGGCCAAAGCTGGTTTTTAATGAGTATCTGCTCTCCTGAAAGGTGATGAGTGGTGAGAAGAGGCCAGTATGCACAACCCCCCCGCTGGTCCCTGGATGTGTTCCGGCTGTTCCGTTCCAGTTAGTGTGGCTCTCCCCCGGGGAACCCAGGACCCAGGCTTTGACTGGAATCAGTGGGTGCCTCCAAATCTCCATATCCTCTATTTCCATGCAAACAGGATTTTGCTAAGATATCACCATGATTAAGTCAGATGATGGCTACTGTACTAGGAGAAAAATACAGTGGTTTGTTGTGCCCTAGGAACCTAACAGCAAGGGGGCAAATTGGCTCAGTCCAAAAAGCTTGGGCTTCGGAGGCTTGCAGTCCTGGTTTGAATCTTCACCCCATCCCCTTATCACTCAGAATAATGATCGTTATTACTTCTTGAGGGTTTACTCTGGGCCACGTGCATAGGTCATCTCCTTTCACCTTCATGACTACTTAGGAAGCAGATACTATTATACTCCCTGATTTATAAATGAAGCAACTGAGGCCCAGAAAGGTGAAGAAACTTGCCCAAAGGCATACAGCTAAGCAATGGGGTGTGGAGCGTGGTGTCCAAGTTCAAACCCAAGTAGTTTGCTTCCACAGAATGTGTGAACATGAGCAAGTTTTATCCTCTCTGACCCTCAGTCTCCTCATCTAGAATGTGGATATAGTAATTCCTATACTGCAAGACTGGAAGCTAAAGGAGATGTCTGGAGACTCCTAAGCATGTGGTATGTCCACAAGAAGTAAGAGCTATTGGTACTAATTTCATTTAAATGAATTAACAGCAGAAGCTCATTTTGATGCAACTAAGGATAGAATGTGAATTGACTGGCTCCTTACCGTAAAAGATTGTTCTACGAGATATGGTATACCAGAAAGAACGCAGAAGGAGGAGGCATAAAAGCCACTTGCTGCCTTGTGCCTGATGCGGGCAGGGAGTTGTGTGACCTTGGGTAAGTTACTGGGGCTTCACTATCCCATCAGCTCTCACCGTATGGGGCTAGACCGCTTTATCCCTGACTTCCGGTTCTGGTTCCAGCTAGCAGTCTGGAATGCAGGTTCTAGTCCTGGTTCCTGCCAACAGGGTCCTAGTGAAAAATTTCTCTTGATTGCCTTCCCATTCTCACGAGGGCTAAGCCCTCAGAAGTCCTTTGAAAAGTATTTGTTCAGAAGTGACTGAGGAAATATATTGAAGAGAACATCTCATGCCTCAAATATACAGGAACACTGGGCAGGTTTATGTTCTTAATACTCTACGGGAGACCTATGAACGAGAATACTAAAAATAACGTTGAAGACTTTAAGCAGTCCCCCAAACGAAAACCCACAATTTATTCCTCAGCTTCGTCCATAAATGTGGGGGCACCAATTTGCCTGTCCTCTTGTCTGTGTGCGCTACTGACTTTTCAGGTGTAGGTTTAATGACAGAATTAAATCAACCTGCATGGAGAAAAGCAATTTTGCTGTACCTGACCTCATGCCCTATTGCGTGAGGAACATTGAGACTATTTTCCTGAAATTCCCCAAAGCCATGAAATAACAGTCTTACCAGATGGTGATAACAGACTGGAATTATCGGCATTCTCTGTTGAGGAAAAAGGTGATTTAAAGTTAGTTTAGTTTGTGCATGAATTTGTAGATGAACAGCTTTAACAGGAACGAATGGAAAATGAATCACAAATAGCTACCAAAAGAGGGCACTGTATGACTTTACAATTATTTCCAACGGCCTGTCGTCAGTACTTCCCGACTCAATTCTCTCCAGACTCATCTCTGGTGAAGCAATTCTTCCAATTTAACCTGTGACAGTGCTCTCTGTATTCTGTCATATAATGATTTAGTATATTTGAAACTGAAAATGATGACTGAGAACTTCAGTTGTTGGCTGGTATTCATGAAAATTTGTAAAAGTAAAGGGGCACCCGGATGGTTCAGTCAGTGAAGCGTCGAACTATGTTTCCACTCAGGTCATGATCTCAGGGTAGTGGGATCAATCCCAACCCCCTCAGTGGGGGGGGAGGGGGGTCTGCTTAAGATGCTCTCTCTCCCTTTCCCTCTGCTCCTCCCCTCTTGGGCTCTCCGTCTCTCTAAAACAAAAAAAGTTGAAAAAAAAATCTTTTTCAAAAAACAATTTGTGAAAGTAAAGGTACAGGGGCGCCTGGGAGGCTCAGGGGGTTTAAGCCTCTGCCTTCGGCTCAGGTCATGATTCCAGGCTCCTGGGATCGAGCCCCGCATTGGGCTCTCTGCTCAGCGGGGAGCCTGCTTCCCTTCCCCTCTCTCTGCCTGCCTCTCTGCCTGCTTGTGATCTCTGTCAAATAAATAAATAAAATCTTTTTTTAAAAAAAAGTAAAGGTATATATATGCATAAATGAAACTTCCATTAACTGTGCTCCCTTGTATGCCTATCTGCACAGCCTTCCTGTTACACCTAGCAAGCCGCTACTTCTTTCTTAGGAGTTAAACCCCATCAGATGCCTCTGGGTTTATAAACTACAAGAACTGCTACTACCTACTTTCAGAGGATGCTCAGATCCCTTAAAAGGAACTCTATTTTTTCCTCTCTGAAAAACAACACACACTTACTAGCACAACCTGAGATAAATTACAGATAATAAACAAAAAAGAAAATTAAAACCACCTATAATTTCACCCCCCAAATATAAATGACATTAATATTTTGGCATATATGCTTTGCTCTATGTTTATATGTGTATCTACATACGTATACAGATTTACGGATATATGTGTATATATATGTGTTTATATGTATGAGAAAGTTCATATCACATCAACGATTTGTATCCCAATTTTTCTCCTGACCCTATATCCCAAACATTCTTCTCTATCATTAAACAATTTTCCGCAATACTTAACTTGTGGTCACCGTATAGCATTTTAGTGAATGGATATACCATTAATTTATACCACAAACTTCATTTTAGTGGTACAGTTTTCCATGATTATCAACAATGTTGTAATAAATACTTTTGGCTAGGGGCACCCGGGTGGCTCAGTTGTTAAGCATCTGCCTTCAGCTCAGGTCATGACCCCAGGGTGCTGGGATTGAGCCCCGAATCGGGCTCTCTGCTTGGCGGGGAGTCTGCTTCTCCCTCTGCCACTCCCCCTGCTTGTGTTCCCTCTCTTGCTGTGTTTTCCTCTGTCAAATAAATAAATAAAATCTTTGAAAAATATATTTTTGGCTAAATTTTTGCAATACATACTTGGCTGCGTCCCTCAGAAATTCCTTGATTTTATATGTTAATAAAAAATTAAAAAATTTAAAAAAAAAAGAAATTCCTTGATTTTGGCTGCCAAAATGCCCTACAGAAAACAAACCAATTTAGACAGCTCTCTGCAGCCACGAATGCTACTCTCCCAAACTCTCATCCATGTGCGGTATTACCTTGAAAGTTTAAAATTTTTTTAATTACAGAGGGAGGAAAGATTATTTCTATAGAGGTGTCTTGAAATACAATTTAAAAAATAATATGTATGTTTGGGGGTTGCTGGGGTGGCTCAGTAGGCCACTCTTTAAACAGTCTGTCAAGTTAACAGGAGGCTGGGCGTCTGTCTCTTGATTTCGGCTCGGGTCACGATCTTGGAGTTGTGGGATCAAGCCCCATGCCCGTTCAGTAGAGAAACTGCTTGAGATTCTCTCTCCTTGTCCCTCTGCCCCGCTCAAAAGTGCTCTCGCTAAGAGAAATAAATTGATCTTTAAAAAGCGGGGGGGGGGGGGGGGCCTGGGTGGCTCAGTGGGTTAAGCATCTGTCTTCAGCTCAGGTCATGATCCCAGGGTCCTGGGATCGAGTCCCGCATCGGGCTCTCTGCTCAGCAGGGAGCCTGCTTCCCCCGCCCCCCTGCCTGCCTCTCTGCCTACCTGTGATCTCTGTCAAATAAATAAATAAAATCTTTAAAAAAAAAAAAAAGAATACATATGTTTGGAAACTAAAATTGCACAGTGAAACATACCCGGTAGGCTCCACAAGCCTACTTTTCCGAAGTGGTGGTAGGGTACTGGGATCATTAAAACACAATTTGGCTTAAAAGCAAGACCGATTGAGTGTTCAAGTTCCCAACTGCGCTGCAGCCAACAAGGCAAATGTATGCAGAGTGGTTAGTGCCTCGATGCCCCAATTTAATTGGAAGCACCTCCTCTTAGTCCCTGTCCTTCAGTAGCTCCCTCAGGCTACTTTAATATTCCACCAATTAAAGAGTCAGTCGAGGGGCACCTGGGTGGCTCAGTGGGTTAAAGCCTGTGCCTTCGGCTCGGTTCATGGTCCCAGGGTCCTGTGATCGAGCCCCACATCCGGCTCTCTGCTCAGGAGGGAGCCTGCTTCCCCCCCCCCTGCCTGCCTCTCTGCCTACTTGTGATCTCTATCTGTCAAATAAATAAATAAAATCTTTAAACAGTCTGTCAAGTTAACAGGAGCTTAATTTTTTAAATACTCTTGGGAGCACTAAGGGAAAATCACTTGTTCACACCTTGGTATGAATTACCTCCAGTTGGCTGAATTCTTCTGATCGTGTAGTAAAGACCTACCATACTGGGCTATGCTGAAAAGTACTGGGAAGAATCAACATTCAGTAGGGGCTCCTCTGAGAATGACACTTACCAGTGTGGGCAGGTGAGGTGGAGAGGGCCGGGAATGTGGCACGGGCTGGGAAGAGCATGAAGGCACTGAGAAGAGTTCGGTAACAGGAAAGCGGGGTGGAGAGTGATGTCTGAGGCCAGCAGAGGCTTATACTGCTGCCTCTACAATTTTGCCCAGGGGCTGACCATAGCTGCCAATGGTTCCAGCCTCCTTCACTGCCAAATCCCCTGACCCCTAGGCAGAGCTGGCCTCCTCCTTCTTGGAACCGTGCAGGGCTCCCAGCAACGATCTACACTGATGAAGGGACGAAATCTGGCTAATAAAAGCCAGAGATTTTTAAATTGTTATTGTCCTTTTTTTTTTTTCTTTTAGCATTTTTTTCTTCTAGGGGCCTGATTGCTTAGTGACTAACATTTTATTCACTTTTTTCTGTCTCTCATTACAATCCTCCACATCACGCCTTCTAGTCCAAAATAGAGACGCCCCCATAGGCCTTGCATTTTCCTGACTATCAGCCTGTTTCTCTTGGGCTCTCTCCTAACTCACTTCCCATTTGTTACAACCAAAGAGGTGGTCGTCATTTCCACTGAGTCATATACTTGAGCTCCATGCCATTCTTAGGAGACAAAACATTTCCATTGTTACAAGGATTCATAAACAAAGAAAGGAAAAACATTTAAATTTTTCAGATTTTCCTTTGGAAACTTACAAAGAGCACATTTTAAAGCATTATTCATTTATTAAACTCTCAATTTAAGTCAATAAATAAAATTCTTGGGGGCGCCTGGGTGGCTCATCAGTCGAATGTCCCACTCTTGGTATCTGCTCAGGTCATGATCCCAGGGTTGTGGGACCCAGTTGGGGCTCCATGCTCAATGGGGAGTCTGCTTGAATTTCCCTCTCCCTTGCCCTCTTGCTCCTCCCCACCGTGCTCCCTCTCTCTCTCAAATAAATAAATCTTTTTAAAAATTAATAAATATGGGGTGCCTGGGTTGCTCAGTGGGCTAAAGCCTCTGCCCTCGGCTCGGGTAATGATCCCAGAGTCCTGGGATGGAGCCCCACGTTGGGCTCTCTGCTTGGCGGGAAGCCTGCTTCCTCCTCTCTCTCTCTCTGTCTGCTTCTCTGCCTACTTGTGATCTCTGTCTGTCAAATAAATAAAATAAGATCTTTTAAAAATAAATAAATAAATAAAAATAAAAATTTATAAATAAAATTATTATCTGTCTATAAAATTTACTCAGTATGACTCTAGTGATTTTTTTTTAAACAAAGTGCATATATTCCAATTATGATGTCCATGCATATGCTTACAATGAAAGCCAAAGACAGGAACTGGAATCTCAAGAAACCAAACCCCTCAATAGTCTATTACCCTCCGTCACCTCCCTGGCACTTTCTTTCCTCAACCCCAATCCCATGAGGCCAAGTGTGGTCTAAGCACTGCCAAGTGAACACCTTACTGTCTTTGCCTCTCCAACTCCATATATCCCAGAACTCCTTTATCGCCAGGCATCATTTCCGTACCTTTTGAGTTCTTGAATTTGATGGTGTTACTGGGAGCATCTGCCAAATAATTTAAGATGGAAATCTCAGTGTATTAGCTTCCGGTTGCTGCTATAACATATTACCATGAGCTTAGCAGTTTAAGACAACACAAATGTGTGATGTTAGAGTTCCGTGTCAGGAGTCCAATATGGGTCTCACCAGATGAAAATCAAGGTATCAACAGGCTGCATTCCTTTCTGGAGGCTCTAGGAGGGACTGAGTCCCGCTTATCTGGGTCACTACAGAATTCAGTTCCTTGCCCGTTGTAGGACCAAGGGAACTCATTTACTTGCTGGCCGGAAATTGAGAGCCATTCCCAGATTCTAGAAGCTACCCACATTTCTTTGCTCATGCCTCATTCTTCCATCTTCAAAGAGAGCAACAGCGGGACGGGGTGCAAGGGGGTACTCCTTCACCTGGGGCATCCTTCTCACTCACTCCTCTGCCTTCTTCTTACACTTTTAAGAACTCCCAGGATTAGATCCTGCCCACCCAGGTAATCCATGATAATCTCACACTACTTAACTTCCATCACACCTGCAAAGTCCCTTTTGTTATGTAAGGTAAGGTATTTGCGATCCTAGGCATTAGGACAGGGACATCGTTGAGGAGCCATTATTCTTCCTACCATACTCAGAAATCCAACTTCTTCTTCTTCTTCTTCTTCTTATTATTATTATTGTAGAAAATATGCAGGGCACCTGGGTGGCTCAGTTGGTTAGGCAACTGCCTTTGGCTCAGGTCATGATCCCGGAGTCCTGGGATCAAGTCCTGCATCGGGCTCCCAGCTCCACAGGGAGTCTGCTTCTCCCTCTGACTTTTTCCCCTCTTGCGCTCTGTCTCTTTCTTAAATAAATAAATAAAATCTTAAAAAAAGAAAGAAAGAAAGAAAGAAAATATGCAGGGCGCCTGGGTGGCTCAGTCGTTAAGCATCTGCCATGATCCCAGGGTCCTGGGATAGAGCCCCACATTGAGCCCCCTGCTCAGAGGGAAGCCTGCTTCTCCCTCTTCCACTCCCCCTGCTTGTGTTCCCTCTCTTGCTGTCTCTCTCTCTCTCTGTCAAATAAATAAATAAAATCTTTTTGAAAAAGAAAGAAAAAGAAAGTATGAGCTGCAAGAAACCACCCTCTATGGGGGAAAAAAAAAATCCCCCAGGTGAAGGGCCTGGAAACCTAGAGTTCCTCTCAGCGGTAGAGCTGGGTGTATAAATCACACGCTCACTCTTGGATCCTTACCCCGACTCCTCCCTTTCCCCCACCTCCCCCCTCGGAGTACTCTTTTCCCCGTAACATGGGGCTATTGCAAGGGACTAAAGAGAGATGGTTTCCATGTGATAAGCAGTGGCTGGTGCTTCCTATGAGCCAGCCTTAATGACTCAATATGCACTTATTATTTAATGAGCCTACAACTCCATGAGATACGTGAATTCATCACCATCCGTCCATTTGAGTGCTTGAGAAACAGTCTGGGCAAGGCGTCCTGGGCCCCTTCAGTAACTCACTGTACAGCTGACATTTGAACGCAGCCAGTCCGATTTCAGGGCCAAACCTGCATCTCTATTCTATCCTGCTTCCAAACACAAACTCTCTTGACCATAAATTAGTATATAAATGCAGGGTATTATTAATATTCCCTAACTGCTCTCTTATCTGTCCCTTCTTCCCATGGCCGTTGTCCCCTTCTAAGCCCAGGCCTTGATCACCTCGTATGTGAGTGAAATATTAGAACTCCAGAATCTTCTCATTGGAAAGGATCCTTAACGTTCTTTACATTCGCCTTCTTGCCCATTGCAGTAATCCATTCAACACATGCATACCACTGGCTCAGGATTCTAGTTTAGCTGCCAGGCAAGCTCTATCCCACTGGCCAGGCGAGTGGAAATCACACTAAATTTTTTGGAAGTTTGAATTACTTACCAACATTTAGAAATCAGGTGATTTCAAATGAAATTCCAAATTTTCACCTCTTCCAAATTGGGAGTCTTAGAAGATAACCTCCTTGGGTCAGCCCTCTGGCCCCTTAGAGCATGCTCTGGCCACAAAAGTCAGGGGAGGTGGCTCTCTCCTTTTTATCTTAAGGTTTATTCCTTGACTACACCACTCACTGCCACTTGTCAGACACACACTATCGGGCACTGTTATTTAACTTTTCTACTGTATATCTCATTTTCCCAACTAGACGCTAAGCGGCTTGATGCTTTATTATCCTCTAGGAATCTGACAGTCCAGGGCCCTGAATCTGGTAGATGTTCAAAAATATTTTGGGACTGGGGCACCTGGGTGGCTCAGTCACTTGAGCATCTGCTGGAGTCAGGCTCTCTGCTCCGCAGGGAGTCTGCTTCTCCCTCTGACTCTCCCCCCTCTCATGCTCTCCCTGTCTCTCTCAAATAAATAAAATCTTTTAAAAAAATATTTTGAGACTGACTGATGACATCATTAAGGAGTCTCCATCAGTCAGGGATCAGTCTGGAACCCATGAATGGTAGGTAGCACAACAGCAGGAATTTAACATAAATAGTGCAAGGAGTCAGGACCCTGGGGTACAAGGCACAGCACAGGAAAGACAGGGAATGGATCTGAGAGCCATGAGGCAGAGTCTATGAAGGAAAGACTTGAAAGTATCTCTTGGACAATTATTATTCAGAATCTGAAGTTTGGAGTAGTAATCATAATTACCAATCACAGCAGACAGATCTTACAAATGTGTGCTAAAATGGCCATTCAAATACATATCATGAACGACATAAAAAATTCAATGACCCTGAGCTTTGACTGCCTACAACAATGACCTCAGTTACATACCCTTTATTGGCTTTTCTGTTTCTTCTAATGCCTTCTTCCTGTTCCTTCACTCCTGATTCCTGAAATCACCTTCCCAGCAAACGACCTGCATGCAAGTCAGGCGAGGTCACGGCTGACCGTTTCTGATGTTTTCATTTTTCTGCCCACTCTTGGATGCCGTGGGGGCCCGTACAACTTAAGATGGGAGGCAGCTGCTTGTCTCAGACCTGTGACTACAGGAACACGAATGAAGATTTCCTTCCAACACACGTGCCCCAAGTTGAATGGGAAAGATTAAGGCTTAATCTCTGATGAGTGCATCTAAAACAGACAGGACCAGCCCCCCTTGCAGGAATATTCTAGACCCAGCTGAAACTTGTAATCCGGTGGCCTTCCTTCCCTGGATTGAATTACTATTCCATAGAGAGATGATTCAAAACTAGGCGCCACGCCTAGGCACTCCTATATGGGAACCCCAAACAAAACAATATTGTTTTGTTATTACATTGGCTCTTCAGGGCTTGGAACAACAGATACTCTTCCAAGAACTGTATTTTCAGATTTTACTACACAACCAACAAAATGAACGAAAACATTTCTCCTTTGGCACAGCCCGAAGTGTTTACTGGAGCTGTGACCATCTCACGTCACAATGCTCAGTAAGGTCTCTGACATAACGTTTTTATTAAACGATTAATAATGACATCATTAGAGAAAACTTCAGCTGCGAGCTGATGGAACTTCCAAAAGTGCAAACAATCAGCAGTTCTTGGTGGGCCTTGGCCTTTAGTAATGCCTACGAGATGGACAGTACACCCTTGCTTCTTCATGGAGCCTCCCCACATTCCCATAGAACAGATGCCCTTCTAGCCAGACCTCATCTCCTCTGACTCTCCCCTCACTCAGCCACAGAGCGCTCCCTGCTACCGTGCCAACACACGGGCCATATCCGCACTTCGCACTTACTGTTCCCTCCGCCTGGAACACTTGTCCTCCCAGGAGCCCCCTGGTTTGTGCCCTGGTGCTTCCTTGGAATTGTGCTCATCAGCTTTGCTGAGAAGCTGATCCAGACCACTCAATTTAAAATCCCCACATTTTTCCCCATTTACCTGACCCTTTCTCTTTCTCGTTCCATCTAACGAGTATGTACACATTTATGTATGTGTGTGTTTTTGTATTTGTGCACACTCACATAGGCGGCGCTAAGAGTGGGTGTCTCCTAATACTTTGTGCTCTAGACCCTTCACTTGCCTCATCGTAGTCCCAGCCCTGTGTAATTGGTTAAGACTTTTTTTAGCCTCCAAAAGCCAATGTTCACTCCCCTGGGGGCAATACCGTCCCGGGAGAGAATGCATGTTCAACGCTTATCTCTACTTATTCCCAGGAGAGACGCAGCTTAAGGAAAGCAACATTTGCTTGGCTGCACTTCTCCTCCCTGATTCCCATTCCTGCCTAGGGTATTCTACTGTGAGCAGTTGACATACTCTTTCACACCAAAGCACCTGTAATTTATGGGTTAGCAAGAGTTTCTTGTAGTTTTAAGTGCAGAAGCACCTGGAAATGCAGGGTGGGGGCACTTCTGGCTAGGGTACAGAGTTTTTTCTAGTCTCCTCTAAATGTTTTTTTTTTTAATGATTTTGCTTATTTATTTGATGGGGGTGTGGGGTGGTGAGAGAGAGCACAAGCGGGGGAGCAGCAGAGGGAGAGGGAGAAGCAGACTCTCTGCTGAGCAGGGACCCCCCCCCAACCCCCGACTCGAGACTCAATCCCAGGACCCTGAGATCACGACCCAAGCCAAAGGAAGATGCTTAACCAACTGAGCCACCCAGGCGCCCCAAGTCTCCTTTAGATCACACCACTCTATGCCAGCTCACAATTGAGCAGCGATCCACTTAGCATCTTAGTTTACATCCTCTGGGGGTACAGAGGCTAAAATAAGGACTTGGGTGCAAAACAGCCTCCCCACTCTCCCCAGCCCCTACCACAGAACAATTATGTATTGTTTTATACCGCTCTGAAATAAACACGGCGGCCGGAGAGGAGGCTGCTGCAAGAGACTGGCCAGGCAGGACGCAATGAGGACCTGAACTTGTGCTTGGGAAGCTGGCATGGAAAGAGGTTCAACAGACATTCTAAGGTAAGACGAGAGGATGGGGCGGTTTCCCTGGATGTCGGGGTATGGAGGAAACAGGAGTCAACCCCAGCAGTCCATGTGACATTGCCCTGAATCCCGTAAGTGTGGTAAGTAGGTCACGAACGAACATAGACTGTGAAGCCCAGACAACTTAAGTCCAAAGCCGCCACTTGTTAATTCCTCACAACTTTTGTAATCTACCACTACGTAACTCTGGACAACATCATTAACCCACCCGCACTTCAGCTTCCCCTCTGGAAAACAGGGATGACAATAATCACAATAGGACATACTTCATCGGTATGTATGAGGAGAGCACACAGAAAACCCTGCTCATGTCTGTAATTAATAGGATTGTGCTCTCTGTTCCTCGTTTTCCCAGTGACCTTTCTAAAAATGGTTTCTCCCTTCTATTGAGCAAGAGCTCCCTTCACTTTCTTCCCATTTTTTACCCTTTGCTTCTGATTATCAAATACCTTTGGAATCTCTTTGGAAGTAAGGAAAGAAGCAGAAGTCAAAGGGTTTCGGGAGATCAGGTGACTGTATCTTTGGTTTCTTAAGTTCTTTTTTTTTAAGATTTTATTTATTTATCTGATAGAGAGAGATCACAAGCAGACAGAGAGGCAGGCAGAGAGAGAGGAGGAAGCAGGCTCCCCGCTGAGCAGAGAGCCCGATGCGGGGCTGGATCCCAGGACCCCCAGATCATGACCTGAGCCGAAGGCAGAGGCTTTAACCCACTGAGCCACCCAGGCGCCCTGGTTTCTTAAGTTCTTGCACAAAGTCTAGACCCCGCACAGTTTCAGGCCCAAAGTGAAGGGCACATCCAATCGTGATGTTATTAGAGTGCCCTCTAGTGGGATGCCCGGTCTCCCCAGGGGTCACTGACAGGCTTCTAAAAATTAACATTAGTTCCTTTTCTAATTATAACAATAATAATGTGGGTTTATGTGGAGAAAATTCTAAACCACAGAAAAGTGGAAAGAAAAACTTTTTAAAAATACTCATACTCTTTCTACTCAAAGATCATGTTGGCTGGCTGTAAGGCTCTCCGGAGTATCTTCGGGCCAGCTGCAGAACAGAAACAATTAAATAGAGCCTTGGGAGATGTTAGCATCATGTTTTACTTAGAACTATTAACAGATACAAAATTGAGCTCGTTAGCGTTCCAGTATGTGCGGTGTCTCAGGAATGGAGCATCATGGCAAGGCTAAGCGGCAATTCCCAGAATTCCCTTTTCTGTAGGTTTCCGGAGAGCGTAGTTCGTGAGAGCGCTTCCTGTGGGACACGTGGACAGAAGCGGAGCAGCAGGTGCCTCCCTTCATCCGTGTGAGGGCGCTGCCAGCCTGCAACTGCTCCAGCCACCACACCACCCCCCCACACACACACCTGCTTCAGCTTCTTCGACTCCCGGGAGGGCTGGATATTTAGTTTTGTGCTAAGGGCCCAGCTTCTGCAGGACAACCATACCACCAAGGTCACAGGGAACAAGAACGGATGTGAGTTTCAGTCTGTTTCGTGGCTACAACTCACGCCCATGGGTTCCAACCTGTTCCCGCTGTCAGCCTTCTTCCCGCCTCCGGGCTGCCCACCCATCATACCTGGCAAGTTCTGGCACCAGATGTGAAGACAACAGCTTTCCAGAGGCCGCTCAAGCCAGCTCCCGCGGTTGTATAAGGTCAAATCCCTGCGACAAATTCCTTAGAGACTGTGTGTGTGTGTGTGTGTGTGTGTCCCTACCTGGTGACTCTCCTCCTGTGACTGAACCCTGACTTACTCCGTATGAAGGAGAAAAATTCCGAAGCAATTAGAACAAATGGTCTAAGCTGCACTGTTCACTACCATAGCCACTAGCCACACGTGGTTACTTAAATTTACGTTAATTCAAGTTAAATTAAAATTAAACTCCAGTTCCTCAGTCACGTTTCAAGTGCTCAACAGCCCCATGGCGTTGGTGGCTACTGTATAGGGCAGCACAGATACAGAACCCTGCCATTGCCGAAAAGTCTCCATCACTGTGTTGGTCTCTGGGGATACCGGCCGGTATTCACAGAGTTCCCACCCGGTGTCAGATGCATTACAGGCATCTCCGCAGGCATCTCCTCCTTTAATCTGCGAGTCATTCTTTTTTTTTTTTTTTTTAAGATTTTATTTATTTATTTGACAGAGAGAGATCGCAAGTAGGCAGAGAGGCAGGCAGAGGCACAGAGAGAGGGAAGCAGGCTCCCTGCTGAGCAGAGAGCCCGATGCAGGGCTCGATCCCAGGACCCTGAGATCATGACCCGAGCCGAAGGCAGAGTAGCTTAACCCACTGAGCCACGCAGGTGTCCCATCTGCGAGTCATTTTTGAGAGATAATGCTAATTTACAGATAAGGAGATTGAACCACAGTGAGTAAATACCGTGTTAGAGTCAGAGTTAATAAATGGTACAGGTAAGATCTGACCCCAGAAAAATCCAGAGCCTGTAGGCTTCACCGTATGCCAAACTGTGAAAGTCCCAGCGGCCCAGGTTGGCGCAAAGGAAGTGGATGGCTCTGGTGGGCCTCCCGCACTCAAAGTACTCTCTCGTGATTGGATGAGGAGCCTCTCAGTAGCGACCATCACAGCCTCCCCCAGCTCGGACCTGGGTTCTTAAATGATCTCAAGAAAGAAGGGGCACCTGGGTGGTTCAGTCGGTTAAGCGTCTGCCATCAACTCAGGTCACGATCTCAGGGTCCTGGATCAAGCCCCACGTCGGGCTCCCTGCTCAGTGGGGAGTCTGCTTCTCCCTCTCATTCTTCCCCTGTGCTTTTCCTCTCTCTCTCTCTCTCAAATAAATAAAATATTTTTTAAAAAAAGAAATTATGAAAGAAGAGATGTCTACCCCACTCCACCACACCTTCCAATGGCAGAACGAGACGTACCAACAACCCTGGCGAGCAGGGTCACAGATGTATTAGTTAAGGTAAGACAAACTGCTGCAATAATTAAATTCTAAAATCTCAGGGGCTCAAAAAAATAGAAGTTTCTTTTCCATGTGTAAAGTCCAATCGGCCACCTAGAGTAGAGAGAAGGGTAGGACAGAGAGGGGGGCATCCACTCCATGCAGTCATTGAAGGGCCCAGGAAGACAGAGGCACTGCCATGTTCAACATGAAAATTCCAAGTCTGCTCTGGAGAGCAATATCCAGCCGGCAAACAGGGAAAGGGAGAGTGAGGGAAATCGGGTGGAAGATTTTTATGGCTAAGCCTGGAAATGGCAAACATTGTTTCTGCCCACACCTATTAAGCAGAACTCATGGCAAGGGAGGCTGGGTGATGGAGTCTAGCTGTGTGGTGAGGAAGAAAAAAATTAAAGTTTGGTGAGCTGCCGGCCAGCCAGTCTCTGCCACATAGATTTAATTTGAGTGCGATGGAGTAATTAATATCCATTAAACTAATGATGGGACAAAATTAATGCTAAATTACTCTCCCCAACCACTATTTTCTCTTCCTTTGCCATGATATTGACAAGTCAAAAGTCAAGGAATCAAGAGGAATTGGAGGAGGAGGAGTCCCTGCCACTTTGCAGCTAAATCAATGAATTCCTTCTTTGTGCCTCGCCTCCCTAGTTTTGCTCCCGGTGAACCTCCATATTGTGATTTTTTCATCACACTCAAGAGTAGGACTCCCACATGACAAATCATTTCTGTAAACAGCTACATACTCGTAAAAGCCACCAACAAAGACTGGAAGTATGGATATTCCTGTTGGAGCCTAAGTTAGAAAAGCTGCATTTTGGGGGCACCTGGGTAGCTTAGTTGGTGGAGCATGCAACTCTTGATCTCCAGATCGTGAATTCAAGCCCCATGTTGGGCAGAGAGATTACTCCAGGAAATTTTTTTAAAAATCAAAGAAAAAAAAGTTCTATTTTTGAGTTGCCTCTATTTTGAGGCTGTGTAAACCTTACCCTTTGCTGTAGCACTCCTGGGTAGAAATCTCTCAGCAGGGCTTTTGGCCTGTGTACACTAATGGCTTGTGTTCTAATGTCGTCACCGTATATTTTCTGTGGCTCGTCATGAGCTTTGAAAGACTGATTTGGGGGTAATCTTCTCCGTATGAATAAAGTACCCATGTCCCTTTATTTCCAATGGATGAATGAGCATGCCTCCTTAACCAAGCTTTAAATGTGATTAAGAGACTGGGCTCCTGGGACACCTGGGTGGCTCAGTCGTTAAGCATCTGCCTTTGGCTCAGGGCATGATCTCAAGTGCACGGGATCGAGTCCCATGTCGGGCTCCCTTCTCAACAGGAAGCCTGCTTCTCCCTCTCTGTCAGCCTGCCACTCCCCCTCCTTGTGCTCACTCGCTCTCTGTGTCAAATAAATAAATAAATAAAATCTTAAAAAGAAGAGAGAGGCAGAGAGAGACTGGGCTCTTGAGGGAGATTTAATTGCGTTCAAATCCCGGCTCTGCCTTAAATAAGTTTTTAACATTTCCCTGCTTGTATTTGTGCACCGGTAAAATGGGGGTGATTACTTTGCATAAAGTTACATTTATAAAGTATTTTATCATAGTTCAGCAATAAATCGTAATTGTTACTAATACAGATTTTATGATTCTGTGCTCTTGGATAAAGTTCACTTTTATGTAATAATCTAGTTGGTTTTTTTTCCCCTTAATGCAAACAATAGATCAATAGCTCACAGAGGGGAACTTAAAAAATCATGAAGCTGGGTTGAGCCTCCAACTCTTGATTTTGGCTCAGGTCACGATCTCAGGATCATGGGATGGAACACAGGGTCGGGCTCTGTGCTCAGCACAGTCTGCTTCTCCTTCTTCTTCTGCCCCTCCCCAACCCTGGCTCTCTTTCTCAAATAAATAAATAAAATCTTTTTTAAAAAATCGTGAAGCTGGTTTTTGTCCAAAATTTGCACATGTATGATTTCCACCTAACCATAAAACATTCTTATCTATTCACTAATGCTTAATTAGTGGGACTATCTATTATAACACTGTCAACTTTCCATAGCTTAGGACCATAGGAAGACATCTTCTAGAAAGATCATGGGGTTCCATCTCTGTATTACACATCAGGAAACAGAAGTTCATAGAAACCCATCTCAGAGGTGAAGGAGACTTGAAGAACGACCTAGTACAATTTTGTAAATCTAGAAACCCGGCCTAGGTAGTCACTTGGACTATATAAAATTATTTCAAAAACTATTTACTTATCCACGATAGGCCACATGAGAAAAACAGAGGGTGATTTTTTTCAAAAATTATATCCATATTGCTTGTCTACTGCTGATCACAAAAACTGGATACGATTATATATGTCTTTGCTCAACACAAAAATGGGGAAAAAATTTTTTTTCTTTTATTTATTTGTCAGAGAGAGAGAGCGTGAGTGAGAACTAGCAGGGGGAGTGGCAGGCAGAGGGAGAAGCAAGTTCCCCCCTAGCACGGAGCCCGACGCAGGACTCGATCCCAGGACCCTGAAATCCTGACCTGAGTAGAAGGCAGATGCTTAACCAACTGAGCCATTCAGGCAACCCAAAAATTTCTTTCTTTTTTTTTTTTTTTAAGATTTTTATTTATTTATTTGACAGAGAGAGAGAGATCATAAGTAGGCAGAGAGGCAGGCAGAGAGAGAGGGAGAAGCAGGCTCCCCGCTGAGCACGGAGCCCGATGCGGGGCTTGATCCCAGGACCCTGGGATCATGACCTGAGCCGAAGGCAGAGGCTCAACCCACTGAGCCACCCAGGCGCCCCCTTAAATAAATCATTTGAAAGACAGTATCTTTTAGGAGTTGGGAGTTCATTGGAAGAAAAGAATTACAAAATATATCACGGGTAAGGAAAAGACTAGAAACCAAACTAGTCCATCCCCTGCAGGCTGTAAGTGAGGAAGCAAGCTCAGAAACATGACGGGATCTGCCCAAAGTTTATTCATTTGTTACAATTATTTTTAATGATTTATTCATTTTATTTGAGAGAGAGAGCATGCACAGGAGGGGCAGAGGGAGTTTTAAGCAGACTACACGCTGAGCGCGGAGCACAATGCAGGGCTTGATCTCAAGACCCCGAGATCACCACCTAAGCAGAAATGAGGAGTCCGACACCTAACTGACTGTGCCACCCAGTCACCACCATTTGTTACAATTTTTTAAGGCCTACTGTGTATGCCAGGGACTGGGGTTACAGCAGAGAATAACACAAAGCCCCCGGCCTCAAACAGAGTTTACATTCTAGTGATGTTATGCAACTCGCTTGAAAGTTTTAAAATTCTACTTCGAAAACATCCTATAACTGAAAATTTTTCGCTAATTCAAATACATCCTCTCCTGTCCGCCCGCTAAAACCCAGAACGTTAGACTTTACTGTGGATCCAAATCAGCGTAATAACAAGTCATGTATTATATTAGGAGAACGACTATCTAGGTCTAATACAACACAGTATAGTAAGAGCCACGTGCTCAGTTCTTACTCATTCAATTAGTGAGATAATTAGAAGCAATTCTAATTTATTCATCAAAGCAAGACTATGTCCATTTCATATTTTCCACTTCTCTCTTCTTTAACAAAATTTTACACTACTATGAATACTACAACAACAAGAGAGTAACTTCTCCTTTCAGCTTTGTGTACTCCTAAAAGAAAATAACGCAATTGCCACAGACGTCACCGCAAAAGCATCTGCGATTTATACTGATGCTTTTTTACAGCACTGTGATCTTATGAACACAAGACTTCTTGCCAAGATGAATGTGTTTCTTATGATTTCCTTGAGTAAGGATACGCCTGCATCAAGGTACATTTCAACAGCGCGGTTTTTTGTTTTTTTTATTTTTTTCCTTGACAGAGACATCGAAAGAGAGGGAACACAAGCAGGGAAAGTGGGGGAGGGAGGAGGCTTCCCGCTGAGCAGGGAGCCCGATGCAGGGCTTGATCCCAGGACCCTGGGATCATGACCTGAGCCGAAGACAGACGCTTAACCAACTGAGCCACCCAGGCGCCCACAATAGCATGTTCTCTTGGACTATCAACTTACTCCCTGATAGACTAAATCAGTGAAGAGATCTCTTCAGATCTCCCTTGATCTTTATCTGGTCCTTTGGGGGTACAAATCCATCTCAGGATAAATGAATATGGCTAAGTTTCAGTCCAAGTTACAGAAAAGCCATTTTCAACAGCTTCAGGGACTAAAACACCGAGGAAGTGGTTAAGGACACAAGTTCTAGAATCCCACCACCTCCACTTTCCAGCTGTGTGAACCTGGAAGAAACTCAAACTGTGCAAAGCCTCAGTTCCCTCATCGAGGAAGTAAGGGATTAACATTTGACTGTTGCTACTGACCCACCAAGGTAACATATGAAGCATTTTTAACGACATGACAGGTAGCGTGACTGACCCTTAAACGTGGTTTTGAACTGAATGGATCCACTTACACACAGGTGCCTTCAATAAATAGAGGCCAGTACTGCAAATGTATTTTCTCTTCCTTATGATTTGTTTCTTTAAAGATTTTATTTATTGGGGCGCCTGGGTGGCTCAGTGGGTTAAAGCCTCTGCCTTCGGCTCGGGTCATGATCCCAGGGTCCTGGGATCGAGCCCCGCGTCGGGCTCTCTGCTCAGCGGGGAGCCTGCTTTGTCCTCTCTCTGCCTGCTTCTCTGCCTACTTGTGATCTCTGTCAAATAAATAAATAAAATCTTTAAAAAAAAAAAAGATTTTATTTATTTATTTGTCAGAGAGAGAGGAGGAGAGAACAAGCATGGGGAGTGGCAGACAGAGGGAGGGGCAGGCTTCCCACCTAGCAGGGAGCCCAATGCAGGACTTGATCCCAGGACTCCGGGATCATGACCTGAGCCAAAGACAGACACTTAACTGACTGAGCCACCCAGGCGTCCCCCTTACGATTTTCTTAATAATATTTTCCTTTCCTAGCTTATTTTATCATAAAAATGGAGTGGATAATATACATAACATACAAAATATGCATTGATCGACTGTGTATGTGATCGGTAAGGCTTCTGGTCAACAGTAGGCTATTAGTAGTGAAGCTTCTGGGTAGTCAAAATTATAGTGCATTTTTGACTGTGCAGGAGTCAAGTACCCCTAAACCCCCTGTTTTTTTCAAGAATGAACTGTAAACCTTTGTAAAGTTAACTCTTATATTCATTAGAATGCTTTCCGAGGCAAGTCAGAGAATATCTGTTTGAAAGTATCATAAACATTAAGGACATTCATTGAGCCCACTTAACAAGAAATCCAAAATCAGACAGTTCTAGGACTGGTCCCACAGCTCGGGGAGACCTAGGTCCTTTCCTTCTTTCTTTCTTTCTTTTTCTTTTTTTTTTTTAAGATTTTATTTATTTGACAGAGAGAGACACAGCGAGAGAGGGAACACAAGCAGGGGGCAGAGGGAGAGGGAGAAGCAGGCTTCACGCTGAGCAGGGAGCCGGATGCAGGGCTCGATCCCAGGACCCTGGGATCATGACCTGAGCTGAAGGCAGGTGCTTAATGACTGAGCCCCCCAGCCGCCCCCCCACCCAGGTCCTTTCAATCCTTCTGTTCTTTCCTCCTCAGAATACTGTTCATTCAGGGACTCAACGCCTTCAAAATCTCAGGTTATCCACATTTTCCACTGGTACTCACTACCTCCTTTCAGTGTTTTTAAGATGGCTACCACTGTTCCAGGCATCAAATCCAGAGATAAAAATGTCGAGACATGGCACTACTCAGCAGAACTTTCTGCCATGATGGAAATATTCTACACCTGTACTGTCCAGTCCAGCAACCGCTAGCCCCCTGTGACCACTGAGCACTTAAAATGAAGCTAGTGTGACTGAGGAACTGAATTTTTCATTTCATTTCATTTTAATTAATTTAAATTTGACAGCCACATGAGCCACCTAGTGCGATCATATGGGACAGTGCAGGTCCAGAGGAAGAACTGTTTCTCCTTGAGTCTCACCTGAAGAGTGGAGAAATTTGTCCTAAAAGTCCCCCAGCAGCTTTTCCCATGTGTCTTTACTGGTCAAAAGGGAGTCACATGGCCACTCTTAAATCAAACTGGCAAGGAACAGCATTTCCACAGGTGGCTTAGAATAATCAGGATTTACTCCTGAGTCACGTGGAAAGGGGTAAGCACCCTATGAAGCCAGGGCTTGGCCAAACAAGTAAAAAGCAAGGAATGGTTGTCATATAAATGATCAGTAGTATGTGCTGCGCCACTTCTGTTGGGTCTAGATCGGGGATCTGTAAACTACAGCCCATGGGCCAAAGCCTGCCCTCCAACTGAGTCTGAACTAGAAGCTGTATTGGTGCCAAGCCACGCCTATTTACATATTGCCTATGGCCGCTTTGCCTACCCCAACGGAGCTGAGTAGTTGCCACAGAGACTGTGTATGGCCGATGAATCCAAAAATATTTATTATCTGGCTCTTCGTGGAAAACGTTTGCCAACCCCTGCTCCAAAAAGACATTCCTTATGATTAAAATCACCACTGTTAAGGATCTTGGCTACAACAGAGTCAAATGGCCAAAAGCAAGCACACTGTACGGGCTGGGATAGAGGACGGAGTTCTGGTGAGCTGCTTTCAGGAGCTTGATACTGTATCTTGCTGAGTAACTCTGAAAGTTACTCCATTGCTTTAAGCTTCGATCTTCTCATCAGTAAAGTGGGGGATAATACAACGTCCTTTGCCTACCCCAGCGGGGACACAGGGAGATGATCTATGCGCAGGCGCTCTGTGAGCCAGGAAGACCTACATAAATACCCAGCTGGGTTGATGCTGCCACTGCTGTCTTTCATGCTCAGTCCTATGAGCTGTTGCTACTGGATCCTAACAACAGGCACTGGACTTTTCCATGAAGGGCAAGGCAAGGATAGCACCAGTGACCCTCTGATTGACCAGTCAGCAAAAGCCACTTCTGGAACTTTTATCAATTTAGCAAACAAAGAGATTCACTGGCTTCTCTGTAACTTGAATAGCCTCTGAAATCACGTTATGTTAAAAAAAAAAAAAAAGTGGTTTAAAAAAGTATTTTCAATTGTTTCCAATTTCACATTAAGAATTTTGAATAGGAGGGGCGCCTAGATGGCTCAATCAGTTAAGCATCCAACGAGTTCAGCTTGGGTCAGGATCTCAGGGTCCTGGGACAGAGCCCCGCATCGGGCTCTGCGCTCAGCAGGGAGTCTGCTAGAGGATCTCTCTCCTTCTCTCTCTCCTTCTCTCTCTCTCTCTCCCCCACCCCCTCTAAAATAAATAAATAAATTTTTTAAAAAAATTTTGAATAGGAGAGCAGTCGTAAAATGGAATGGCAAAGAAGAGTGGTTCTCACTTTGAAGCAGACCCCAAGGATCTCTGGTAACCCAGGACAATGAATCAGGAATCCGAAGCCTCTCCCTGCTGGGTAATTGAACTCACAGAAGTGAGTGAGTGAAGGAATCCTAACAGGCAATCAGCTGAGCCCCTTCATCATATGGGGGAGAGGAAGCAATTCTTTAAAGGTAATCTAGCCAACCGACAGCCACTTCATTGAGGTCTATGCAAAATGTCAGAGGAGTAACATATGTTGTATAAGAAATCACTGGGTCCAGATGAGGGTATTGCTGGTCTATTGCTGGTGATGTAAGTAAGCTGAAGGCAGAGGCCCGCATTTTACAGTATCTCTAGGCTTTACACTAGAGTCAAAAATCAAAGCGAGTCAAACAACCAGTTTATTGAGCACTTACTATGTGCTGGACTATGGAGGATACAGAGAGGAAAGGGTTGTCACCCTTACCCTCAAGGACCTGACTAGGTATTTCTTCATACCTGAAAAAAATAAAACCAGGAGGAGGAGCGGAATTCAGGTTATGACGATCACCTTCAACAATCCCTAGCAGAGTGTCCTAACACATCTTAATATGTATTCGTTTTAGAGTTAGTTTAAAATTTATAAGTAGAATTTAGATGTACAAATAATAGCAACAATAAACAAACACATTAAAAAAAAACTACCTGAGCTTCTACGTTATTTTGCAGCCTCCACTCCAGAGGTACAGGAAAGGGATCCCTAGACCTGATGATTTAAGGTGGCTCTTTCATTTGCTCCGAAACGATCTGCAGCTAAATCAGTGTCTTTGGGATAAATGCACCATCTCTGTTTTGCCTCGTCTTCCATCTGGTAGTCAAGATGGCTTCCAGGTTGGGAATGGGGCACTAGTTTGCTTCTGGCAGCAGGGAGAAGGGGTCCAGCTCTGTGAGCCCACCCTGTGTTGAACACTGGGTTCTCAGTGGCCTCTCCAGAGATCTCCCTCCCCCGTGGGGTTCCTGAGCATCCAGTTGGCATCCACCGCTGAAGACTGTGCCCACTGGCCCCCATGGTCTATGCTCTCAGTAGCCCACCCTGGCCTGGGGGTCCCTCTCTTGCTGACCCAGGTCTCCTCAGGTCTCACCTCTGAGTGTCCGTCACATCCTTCATCAGACCCCTAGTCTAAATTGTCCACACCATCGCTTTTGCAGCCATGTCCCTGCTCCTGGCTCACAACACAGCCACCCACAAGGAACGTGAGGGCCACTTAGAATCCATCCCCTGCCCACAAGAGACAAGAAAGACTTGAAAAAGACACCATCTCCAGTCTTCTCTCTGCCTAGACACACTATGCCACCATCTTTCATCTGTACCATGGCCTCCCTGCTGATGTACAGGCTGCTATGAGTTCTGACCAGGAGTTCAGTTTCCTCCTCAACCTACTCAGAGCCTCTACCATTCCCCGTCAGCACTTTGATCTGTCAGGGAAAGAGTCCGGGTCTACTAGCAGTGACCTCATGCCTGTGTGGGGGTAGTGGGAATTGGGGAGGCTGTAAGACTGGCTGAGCATCAGGTCAGTGCCATGGTATTTATAGTTTCATTTGCACAGACAGAAAGTGGAGAGAGAAAGAGTGCACATGTGGTTTGGTACTGGAGGACAAAGTCAAACAAGACGGGTTCCCTGCCTTTCAGGAGAGTTACGGTCTACCCTCCTACAGCTTTACCATGCGCTGCACAAGGAAGAACAAAGACTTGGATGGACAAAGCATGAGAGTGTAAGAGGAAACAAGAGAGTGAGGCCTTGGGAGACAGGAATTATAGAGGAGTCTATCACTGGAAATGCCTGCGGCACAGAAAAATCTAGGCCCAGACCAGAGAGAAAGTTGGGGGATGATAGCTCATGAGCTCACCAAACTGGCTCAAATGTGTAATTGTTTCCAAATGGGGAAGACAACTCTACAAGGATGAAATTATAACCATCTTCCACTATTGTGTCATCTCACCCTCTGGAAAATAGTTGTACCTAAAAGAAGACCTCCTTCAAAGCCAAAAAAAAAAAAAAAAAAAAAAAAAAAAAAAAAAAAAGTAAAGAAAAAAGGCATTGGCAAGGGCCAGGAGAGCTAGAGGCTAGAGAGAAGTATAGTCACCTACCAAAGCTCATGTGGGCTTCTGGTAGACCAAGAATGATTCCCTCACGCATTGCCAAATTACACAACTGAAAGTATTAAGGTCTAAGAGTTCTCTCTGTTGGCCAGTGGCCTAACAAGAAAGTGTCAGACCTACCTCTCCTTACTGTCAAGAGCTACTGAGTCATCTCTCAGGCTTCCAGGGTAAAGCTACTGTGTTTGCAGTCCAGATCCCCCAGAGCCTGGGGGAATGGTTGCTCTCTAGCAGCATAGCCCGGCTCCTTCTCTGTCTTCTCCCCTCGCCTCAGTGACCTGTTCATTCAGTCTTCAGACACCTACCAGGCAGCCTGGTCGAGTATGAACAGAACAAGCTATGTGCTGAAGGGAATCCTCTGAGCTGTGAGACTCTGCACAAATGACTTCATCTCTTTGACCCTCCATTTCTTCATCTGTAAACTGAGACTAAAATTATCCATCATGATGAGTTTTTGTGAGGATTAAATGAGATGCTATACAGCAAGCACTTAGCAGGGCGTGACCCAGAGCAAGTTCCCTGTCCTCATTACGTTTCCTCCCATTCGTTTCCCATCCGCCTCACAAACCCTCCTTCTGCCTTCTCACCTGGCACTGACAATGTGCTGAAAGGACTTGTGATGCAAAGGAAATGCCTAACGCTGTAATAGAAGGGTTCAAGAATAAAAAGACATGGATAAAGAGAAAAAGGAGCCCCGGGGAGAGAGATTTCTTTCTTCTGAAGAGATCAGGGCAGGTTTTATAGAGGTAGCAATATTGGGCTGGACCTTGGACAGTTCATACGGTTCCAAGTGGGGAGACCCCAGAAAGCAGAGGGAGGGAGTAGGGAAGTAAGATAGGGAAGCGAGGGGCGCCTGGGTGGCTCAGTGGGTAAAGCCTCTGCCTTCAGCTCAGGTCATGATCTCAGGGTCCTGGGATCGAGCCCCGCATCGGGCTTTCTGCTCAGCAGGGAGCCTGCTTCCTCCACTCTCTCTGCCTGCCTCTCTGCCTACTGTGATCTCTGTCTGTCAAATAAATAAATAAAATCTTTAAAAAATAAATAAATAAAAAATAAAACAAAAAGACAGGGAAGCGAGTAAAGCCAATAATGGGTACATTAACGAGTGGATTACTACTGGGGGGCAACTGGGGCACAACCCAACAATCTACTAGGTGTGTAGAACACAGCCCACCAAGGGACGAGGAAGCTGGCATAGGTCAACACCGACACTCATC
Source organism: Martes martes (assembly GCF_963455335.1). Lineage (NCBI taxonomy): Eukaryota > Metazoa > Chordata > Mammalia > Carnivora > Mustelidae > Martes > Martes martes. Next base: position 30,493 of record NW_027666590.1, read on the forward strand.
CCTCACTCTTTTGGAGTGTTAACTCCCTGGCACTTCTGGCTTGTTCCAAGGACAGGCCACGCTCGGTCGTATAGGCACAGATCATCTGCAATCAGAGGGACATGGGAGCCATCAGCACGCAGGCACTTTCCTGTTTACCTGCCCCATTTTCATCGCTCTTAAATATATTTTTTCACAAAGACTTATTTCTCCCGAGCTGCTTTCATTTTGATGACTTTTTTCCCCTTATGTTTCACTTTCCTTCCTCAGCTACCCCCGCGGTGGAAAATGCACTGGAACGTGAGACTGAAGATCTAGTATCTAGTCTGACTCCACCACTTCCCAACCCATCACGCCCCTGGAGACATTTAGTCATCAGTAGAGTGGGGACATTTGATTTCTGCTCTGCTGATCCCACAGTGATGTTTTCATGCCCCAAGAAGATGACGTGCGAGCACAGTTGACAGTAACATCACAGAACCACAGCAGACTCTATACCCTGTGATAGTTATCTAGAGAAGTTTTCTCTCCCTACTTCTGCCTTCTGCCCATTGTGCGGGCAGTGGTCTTCAAAGTGTAGTCTCTGGGTCCATCACAACAATAGCACCTGGGAGCTTCTTAGAAATGTCCATTCTCAGGTCCAGCCCCATACCTAATGAATCCTCTCAGGGAGGGACCCAGAAATCTGTGTTTTAACAAGCCCTCCAGGGGATTCTTATATTTTGAGAACTGATGTTTTCAGAGCTTGAGAACTCTGGTTTGCGGGTTATGACCACAAAATTCGGAGCTGGCTACAAATTCCAGTCAGCCACTTCCTTGAACAACTTACTTATCTCTCTGAGACTCAGTTTCTTGACATGGGAAATGAGGCTAACTTTAGGACCTCTCCTTCATAGATGTGGTTGAGAAGCTGAAGAGAGTGAGTATGTATAAAGCAGGAGGGACCCGGCCCATCATAAGCAGTCAGGACACGTTTGACTCTTACCATTTCTTTTTGTAAAGTATTGTGGCTTCTTGACAGGCCCTGGTGCCTGCTTTTTGAAGGACTGCCAATTGGGTTTTAACCTGTTGGGAAGTTTTCCATTTAGTTCGTATGTGTCTGTTTTGTTTACATGTCACTGTTGGCTGTTAGTAGGTATTTGCTTTATCCGAAGATTCCTTGATCCTGCCACTCTCCTCCAAGTAAGAAAGGCATTTCTCTTTGTGTCCTTGATAATTCTTCTTAAATAACATTCCTGGTGAGGATTCTTACCCTTTGCCTAGCATTGTATTTTTTTGGCAGTTGTACCTTCAGATTTTGCTGCCATGATATCCGGCCTTTTTGCTGCCTTCCTTAGGTAACTTTTCTCTGTATTTCATTCCAAAGATCCTCTCTTGTGAAAACCATGCTGCTTCATTTGGCTGATTCTCTACCTCCCTTAACGTTTCCATGCAGAAGGACCTTCAATGGATGCTTTTAAAAACAAATAAACACCAGAAACAGACCCTCACATATGTGGTTAATTGATTTCTGACAAAGATGCCAAGACTACTCAATGGGAAAAGGACAGTCTTGTCAACAAATAACACCGTGAAAAGTGGATGTCCACATGTAAAAGAATGATGCTGGGCCCTTACCTCACACCATATAAAAAGATGAACTCAAAATGCATCAAAGCACCTGACCACAAGAGCTAAAACTCTAAAACTCTTTGAAGAAAATGTGGGAGAAGTCTTCATGACATCAGATTTGGCAATGGTTTCTTGGATAAGACAGGAAAAGCACAGGCAAAAAAGTAAAAACAGATAAATTGGACTTCTTCAAACATAAAAACTTTGGTGTGTCAAAGCACACTATTAAGAGAGTGAAAAAACAACACAAAGTTGGAGAAAATATTTGCAAATCACATTATCTGGTAAAGGATTTCATATCCAGAATATATAAAGAACTCTTAAACTCAACAACAACAACAAAAACACCCAAACAACCCAATTCAAAAATGGCCAAAGGTTTGAGTAGACACGTCTCTAAAAAAAAGACAAACATGTCCAATAAGCCCATGAAAGATGCTCCACAACACTAATCATTAAGGAAATGTAAATAAAAACCACTACGTGGTACCAATTCACACCCACTATCAAAACAACAGAAAATAAGAAGTCTTGGTGAGGGGCGCCTGGGTGGCTCAGTGGGTAAAGCCTCTGCCTTCGGCTCAGGTCATGATCCCAGAGTCCTGGGATCGAGCCCCGCATCGGGCTCTCTGCTCAGCAGGGAGCCTGCTTCCCTCTCTCTCTCTCTGCCTGCCTCTCTGCCTACTTGTGATCTGTCTGTCAAATAAATAAATAAAATCTTTAAAAAAAAAAAAAAAGAAGAAGCAGCAGCAGTCTTGGTGAGAAACTGGAATCCTTGTGCCCTGCTGGTAGGATGTAAAATGGTGCTGCCACTGTGGGAAACAGTGTGGCAGATCCTCAAGAAGTTAACTACAGAGTCACCATATGATCTAGCAATTCCACTCCCAGGCATATGTGCCCAAAAGAACTGAAAGCACGGACTTAAACTTGTACTTGTACACCAATATCCACAGCAGCATTATTTACAATAGCCAAAAGGTAGAAATACCTCACACGTCTATCAACACTGAATGGATAAACAAAATGTGGTCGATACATGCAACGGAGTATTATTCAGCCTGAAAAAGGAATGAAATGCTGATATATACTATAACATGGATGAACCCTGAAAACACGCTAAGTGAAAGAAGCCAGACACAAAAGGACAAATACTGTATGATTCCACTTATATGAGGTACGTAGAATGGCAAATCCATAAAGACAGAAAGCAGAGAGTATACCATGGACTCGGGAGAAGAGGGAATGGGGAGCTACTGTTTAACATGTATAGAGTTTCTATTTGAGATGATGAAATATCCTAGAAATGGATAGTGGTGATAGTTGTACAAAATTGGGAATATATTTAATGCCAGCAGTTCAACGGTTAAAATGGTAAGTTTTGTGTTATGTTTATTTCACAGTGTTAAAAAATAAAATCCTAAATAAACACATGTACACAGAGATAAAACAGGGGAAAGAATGAAAAAAACAAGACAAGACGAAACGCAGGCACCTTACCTTCCAAGGACGTAACCAGAACAACATGAAGACAAATGATGATAAGAAATATCTTGAACAGCGGTAAAACTTCTTCAGGTCTGCCAACATGGCCACACTGTCTGCCAGAGAAAAACATCCTGGAATAAAATAAGGGGAAAACATATCATCATGGCACGCCATAATCACAACACAGCAAAACCCAAGAGGTCAGTCACTTAACCAAGGCAACCTGCACTCCTGCTTCCTTTAAATTACTCTGGTTCCAGAAAACTGGCGATGCCAGATGGGACACGGGTGTTTACTAAAAGCAAAACCTCTGTTTAGTATGGGAGGACCACCCACGGGGGTATCATATTACATTGAAAATTATTTTTTAAAAAAACAGAAACAGACTCACAAATACAGAGAACGAATTAGTGGTTGCCAAAGGAGGAGACAGGCAAAACAGGTGAAGGGGATTAAGAGACACAAACTTCCAGTTACAAAACAAGTAAGTCACAGGGATGAAAAGTACAGCATAAAAAATACAGTCAGTAATATTGCATTAAATGCACATGACATCTGATGGCAACTATGCTTATCGTGGTGAGCATTTCGTAACGTACAGAATTGTCAAATTGCCTTGTTGTACACCTGAAACTAATGTAATACTGTATGTCAACTATACTTCACTTAAAATTAAATTTTTTTAAAAAGATAAGCAAGGTGGTCCCTGTGAATTTATGGAAAACATCAATACATGCAAAATATCAAGAGAAGAAATGAAAAACATGAATGCTGCACATATAATTATTACCACTATATAAAGCCTGGTTCAAAACTATGCTAAGAATCAGAAGGCGTCAGAGAATCCCATAAATCATTCTACTCCTGTTTCTGTCTTATTCTGCAGAATTTCCTCTTTATTACATACAAATCCATATCACTGCTTGGATCTTGAGTGGTCAGGACAACAGAGTCAACATTTTTTAAAAAGCAAAGTTCGCATCAAAACTGAATTTCAAAGCCCCATTCGCCATTCATGGATTCATTCATTCAACAAATATTTCTTGAGGGGCAATTAAAAAAAAAAAAAAATGAGGGGGGAGCCCGGCACCCAGAGAGAATGGCAAATCCTGAGGCTGCGTCTGTCCTCTCACAGTGGAGGAACTGGCCAACAGAACCAACAGGCAGTCAGCACCAGCAGCAGCGGCTGGCACGGGATGCCGAGGGAGGACAAGCCAGCCAGGAAATCACGATCAGCCCACGGGCGCAGGCACATGCATGGGGAAGGGAGATCCCACGAAGCAGGCTCCCCCTGCACAGCCCCAGGGCGAGCGGCCAAGGCAGACCAGGCTGTATGTTTTCAGCTGGCAGAACTCCTGACCACAGAGCACCCACGAACCCAGCCATCGCTGCGCCTTCTGCCAGCCGCAGAACGATCGAGTGCGCATGCCCAGTGGTGAAGACTAGCGAGCAGGCGCTGCTAGGTTCTGGCTCTGCCGTGCAATGTCTGAGTGACTTGGGACAAGTTCTTTCCAATGGCCAGGATTCCGCATCTAGCAAACCGTGACAACAGCACCAACCAGAGAGTGCTGCTGTGGTGAGGAAGCCCTGTGAAGCCACTGTGAACACTAGCCGTACTCTTCCCTCCTTCGGTGGACAGTCTTTTGCACCCCGCACGTGCAGGGTTGAACAGAGCAGGGACTATGGGGATAAGGGCACGGGAAGATGGGGATAAAACACAATTTCTCAGCCCAAGGAAAAACTGGCAATCTTTAAGGATCCTATAACTTAACAGCCATCACCAGTACCATCACCTGGGAATTCTTTCCTTGGACATGGCGCAATAATGTCTTAGGCAGGAGGTTAAGTCCTTCTCCTTCCAAAGAGGGCTTCTTTTTTCTCAATCAATAAACTGTATTATATATTAATAATACACTATGTTAATAAGTTATCACATGCCTCTGGTTCGGCTCTCCTCTTCAGCACTTTTATTCTCTGTTCATAATGGCGGATTATTGACCCTCCCAAATGAGTCACTCAAACCAGAATGCAAAGATGTAACAATGTCTCTGGAGGAAAATGTAAGCGTCTGCTACAGCTACATACCACAATATTGATGAATCTCCGAGACATAAAGTCAGAGAAAGCAGCCAGACATGAAAGAAAGCATAGTGCACAGAATTCCATTCATACAAGGTATAAAAGCAGACAAAACCAATCGATGGAGCTAAGAGTAGGGAGAGTGGTTATCCTTGGAAGGGGGTGCAGGTATAATAATTAGAAGGGGGGGCGCCTGAGTGGCTCAGTGGGTTAGGCCTCTGCCTTCGGCTCGGGTCATGATCTCAGGGTCCTGGGATCAAATAAAATCTTTAAAAATAATAACAATAATAATTAGAAGGGGACACGAAGGGGTTTCTGAGGTACAGGTAACAGTCTGCCGGCTCCACAGGTGTGTTTGGTTCCTGAAACTCATCTTATTGGACACGTGAGACTATGCCACAAGAAGTTTCATTTAAAAGTTTAAAACTCAATCTACTTTTTTATTTCTGAACTCAGTTCCCCCTCCAAAAGCACTGTTATTTTTTTGTTAAGTCTGTGTCTAGTGAACCAGACCTCTACAAACAAAAACAAAAACAAAAACCAACCAACCAAACAAAAAAAACCTCTCTCCTATACAAGCGCCTTGACTCAACTCCACCTGGAATTTGCAGAACTGATTTAGAAGACTGACTATACAAGTACCTAATTTTAGATCTGGAAAGAGTATCAGAGCAGTTTAGCTTTGAAAAGGAACTCAGGATTCACCTAGCTTCGAACCCTCATTCTTCAAACCCTCATTCTACACACGAAGGAAGAGGTCCAACGTGCTCCAAGAGATGGGTCAAGGTCATTTGGCTGTTTGGTGGGACTCCTACTCTTTCTACCAGGCCACAGTGCTGGCCTCCTGAGAATGTGTCTCCTTAGGAGTAAACGTCGAAGTCCATCAGGTGAAATAAATCAACAAATTCAAAATGCTATCATATAATATCAAAATTTCTGCAAACTCATTCTTAAGCTTTGCTAACTCCTAGGGCAAGACTTCCTGAGTAGTATATAAGATATGGTCAAAGTTAAATTAGTCACAGTACACAGTGACTAGTTATTATGTTCTGTAACTTGGGCCTCTGATCAAAATAAACCATGCCTTTTCACTGAAGAGAGCTTGTACTCAACTCCCCAATGAGAGCAGGAAAGGCCAGAATGAAGGGTGAAGCAAACAGTCATCTTGGAAAGAGAGTATGGATCAAGAAGGACTTACTACAAACCAGGCACCACTGAGCTTTAAGTTATCAAGCCTGAAGTATCTTTCCTTAAGACTGAGGGGCGCCTGGGTGGCTCAGTTGGTTGGGTGACTGCCTTGGGCTCAGGTCATGATCCCGGAGTCCCGGGATCGAGTCCGCATTGGGCTCTCAGTTCCATGGGGAGTCTGCTTCTCCCTCTGACCTTCTCCCCTCTCATGCTCTCTCACTGTCTCTCTCAAATAAATATATAAAATCTATAAAAAAAAAAAGAGTGAATATATATTTCCTAATAGGAGAAGTTTTATGGTATTTAAAATAACGCAGCTCCCACTGCTTCTGTATAAGCTAGAGGACATCATGCTAAGCCTTAAAGTCCCACCATCACATGTCAAAGAGGGAGATCAGTGGATTTTGTTGAAAGCCTTATTCATTATGAAAAGTCATTTCTATCTATCTATTTATTTATTTATTTATTCTATCTATTTCTATCTATCATTATGAAAGTCATTTCTATCTTTCTGAGCTGGAAATTTTCCTCACCTTCCAGGGTAACCTGGGTTAGCTCAATGCTCACCAGGTTATCAAGAAAGAGAACAGCCACTGATTCTTAGCAAATTTCCAAGGTGCTGAGGATGGCTGGTAAGATCACATCAATTACAAAGAAAACCATCTGCAACCATTTGAACAGTAAAGCCTAGCCCTTGACACTACACGACCACTCACAGAAGATTTTTCCAAGGTTCATCATGGCTCTGGGTCCCCTTTTATGGTTGTGAACTCTGATGTACCTGTCAACCTCTGGGGTTGTATGGTACACAAGCAACATGACTGTAGTCCATGGCCTTGCTTGTAACCCTCCAAGAAGTTGTTCTAGATCTCTTCAATATCTTTAAATATACTATCACTTATCATATTTTTAAAGACACATAGGTCATCAATGCAAACCTGAATGGCAATAAATAAATTTATCATTATCTAAATATAGAATAATTAAAGAATAATTTAAAAGGGGGGATAATAGCATGGTATCACTTTAGGGCAGGTCTGGGTAAAGGTTATTCTCTATTACCTCTGATTAACTGGCATAATTTGATTATACAGAGTGGCTGGGATATATGCAATGATCAATATTTTTGACCAAAGTAACAAGAGGTGTGGTAATTGTTCCCTAAGTCTCATAGAAAACTTTATGATTTTGAGACATTTACATTGAGTCTAAGTATTGGTTAACCAGACTTGCACAAGGGGAAATTTAAAAGGGAGGTACTGAAGAGGTTCTCAGTGCAAATAAAGCAATTGACTTAGATCATTCAACTGTCAAAGAAGTCAGAGAATCCCAAAGTTGCTTTTTTTTTTCCCCCTAGAATCTCTGGTCATGTGTTTGACTATTCTAAAAAAGGAATCCGGAAACTGTTAGTAAAAGCATAATTAAATTTTTTGCATAATTAAATTTTATTTGAACTCTACTAAAAGACCCAGATAAAGCAAACACCTCAGAAAAAAAAAATTTCTTCAGTGTTCCAAGAATATGTTGGGTTCAGTTATTCAGACCAAACCTTCTGCTGAAGACAATCAAAAATTACAAGTGAAATATTCAGAGCATTTTCTTACATATATCAAAGAGCTGACAAGATAGAAAAGAACCACCAGGCCAAAGGTAAAGTGAAAGCAGGAACTCAGGGAGGTAATATAAACAAAGGAACCACTTATGCCTGAGGTTATGGGCCTAATGAAGTAAACCTAAGCTCCAGATATGAAATACAAAAGAAAAGTTCAGAGACATGGAGAAAAAAATGTACAAGGTCTAACATACACTTAAAATTCAAAAAGGAGGGGGCGCCTGGGTGGCTCAGCAGGTTAAAGCCTCTGCCTTCAGCTCAGGTCATGATCCCAGGGTCCTGGGATCAAGCCCCACATTGGGCTCTCTGCTCAGCAGGGAGCCTGTTTCCCCCACCCCCTGCCTGCCTCTCTGCCTACTTGTAATCTCTGTCAAATAAATAAATAAATAAATCTTTTTAAAAATTTTCAAAAAGGAGGGATGCCCAGGTGGCTCAGTCGGTTAAGCGTCTGCCTTCGGCTCAGGTCATGATTCTGGGGTCCTGGAATCGAGCCCCACACTGGGCTCCCTGCTCAGCAAGTAGCCTGCTTCTCCCTCTGCCTGCTGCTCCTCCTGCTTCTGCTCTCCCTCTCTCTCTCTCTCTCGCCCTCTTTGACAAATAAATTTAAAAAAAAAAATTTTTTTTTAATTCAAAAAGGAGGAAAGAGTCAGGTTTGAAATGGAATGACTGAATGACCCCAAACTGGTGAAAACCATCTATCCACAGATTTAAGAAACCTAAAGACTCTCTACAATAAATAAGAGGAAATCTACACCTAGACACAAAATAGTGAAACTGAAGAAAACCAAAGACAAAGAGAAAACCTTACAAGTAACCAGAGAGAACAAGACAGTTAACCTTCAAAGGAACACATGACAGACTGACAGCTATCTTCTCAGAAGCAACAGTGGAAGCCAGAAGACATACAAAAACTGTGATATTGTTCACTAACTGCAAATCCTCCCTAAGCAAATCCTGAAAGATGGACTCAGGCAAAAGATGTAAGCTCTGAGATGCAACAAGGAATGAAGAACAAAGAAAGTGGTTAGCCTGAGACCAGCCCTATCCTTAACATTCATGATATACAGGTTAAGAGTGTAAAAGGAGGTCCAGGGGTACCCCCCAATTTTTTTTTAAAGATTTTATTTATTTTTTTGACAGACAGAGATCACAAGTAGGCAGAGAGGCAGGCAGAGAGAGGGGGGAAGCAGGCTCCCTGCCGAGCAGAGAGCCCGATGCGGAGCTCGATCCCAGGACCCTGAGATCATGACCTGAGCCGAAGGCAGAGGCTTTAACCCACTGAGCCACCCAGGCGCCCCCCAAAAATGTTTTAAATAAAAAATAAATAAATAAAAGGAGGTACAATTTGCCCTTATTCTTCCACTCAGACTCCATCTCAAAATACAAGAGGTTTTGTGCACAAGTATGTGGACAGCCCAGCCTGTACATCCAAACCACCCTCTCTCCCTGCAAGCAGCTACCCCTTGGTCATCCTTTAGGTCTAAAGGTAAGGACACCTGCAGCATGACTTGCCTCTGGGGACGAGGCCTGCTCAGGTCCTGGAAATAGGCACACAATGCCTGAGTACGGAATTACAGGGTCCCAGGGTCCCATAGCAAGATCTAGGAGTAAGGGCTGGGGGCAGAGTGAGGTAGGTTCCAGGTGGGCATCATTTCTTTGTGTCACAAACTTCTCACCCTTAGAGAAGGGTATGACTAGAGAAAGGCCAGAGAGAGGACCTCTAAAGCATGAGACACTGGCCAAAGGCCCCAGCTGCCAGAGCTAAGGGTAGCACTCTATACTGGTAAATTCAAACTAATGTTTTTTTCTAATTATCTCATTTTATTTAAATTCAATTAATATATAGTATATCATTAGTTTCAGATACAGAGTTCAGTTACTCATCAGTTGCATATAACACCCAGTGCTCATTACATCACGTGCCATCCTTAATGCCCATCACCCAGTTACCCCATCCCAAAGACCCACCAGGGTCCCTCCCCTCTAGCAACCCTCAGTTTGTTTCCTATTGAGACTCTCTCATGGTTTCTCTCCCTCTCTGATTTCATCTTGTTTTATTTTTTCCTCTCTTCCCCTTAGAATCCTATTTTGTTTCTTAAATTCCACATGAGTGAGATCATATAATTGTCTGCTCTGATTGAATTATTTTACTTAGCATAACAAATGAATGCTGATTACATAAAACATTAATAATAATATCTTGCAGGGATAAGTAAAACATAACAAAAATGACAACTATATTATTTACATATACATTATATAATATAGGAGATATATATATCTCAATTAGGAAATGAAATTAAGAAATTAAAGTCTTCCAAAGTCCTTATATTAGAGGAGTCTAAAGGTATGGATTATCTATAGACATTGAAAAGTTGGGTAGACATTGTGATTTTTATAGCAGCTGCTAAAAAATAGAAGTGGGGTATGTAACTTCCTAATAAGTGGGGGGGGGGGGGAGTTGTTTAGAATATTCAGTCAATTTTAAAGGAGGCTCCAAAAGGGAGAAAAAGAAACAAAAATGATTAGGAAGAATAGAAGGTGGTAAATGTAAACACACATGAATAAATGATTCATTAAATATAAACGGACTAAATGATTCAATGAAAAGGCAACGATCATCTGACTGGAAAAAAAAAAAAAGCAAAATCCAAATATGCTATTTATAAAGACACACCTAGAACATAATGATACAATAAGTTTGAAAGTAAAAGGATGGGAAAGAGTGGCTGCACCAGCTTGCATTCCCACCAATGCTGTAGGAGGGTTCCCCTTTCTCTGTATCCTCGCCAACACCCGTCATTTCCTGACTCGTGAATTTTAGCCATTCTGACTGGTGTGAGGTGGTATCCAGCTGTGGTTTTGATTTGTATTTCCCTGATGCCAAGTGATGTTGAACACTTTTTCATGTGTCGGTTGGCCACCTGGAGGTCTTCTTTGCCGAAATGTCTGTTCATGTCTTCTGCCCATTTCTTGATTGGATTATTTATTCTTTGGGTGTTGAGTTTGGTAAGTTCTTTATAGATTTTGGATACTAGCCCTTTATCTGATATGTTATTTGCAAATATCTTCTCCCACTCTGTCAGTTGTCTTTTGGTTTTGTTGACTGTTTCCTTTGTTGTGCAAAAGCTTTTGATCTTGGTTCCTCAAAAGTTGAAAATAGAGGTACCCTATGACACAGCAATCACACGACTGGGTATTTACCCTAAAGATACAAATGTAGTGATCCAAAGGGGCACGTGCACCCAAATGTTTATAGCAGCAATGTCCATAATAGCCAAACTATGGAATGAACCTAGATGTCCATCAACAGATGAATGAATAAAGAAGATGGGGTATATATATACAATGGAATACTATGCAGCCATCAAAAGAAATGATATCTTGCCATTTGCAACAACATGGATAGAACTAGAGGGTATTATGCTGAACGAAATAAGTCAATCAGAGAAAGACAATTATCATATGATCTACCTGATATGAGGAATTTGAGAGGCAGGGTGGGAGGTTTGGGAGGTAGAGAGGGAAAAAAATGAAACAAGATGGGATCAGGAGGGAGACAAACCATAAGAGACTCTTAATCTCACAAAACAAACTGAGGGTGGCGGGGGAGGGGGGTAGGGAGAGGGTGGTTGGGTGATGGACATTGGGGAGGGTATGTGCTATGGTGAGTGCTGTCAAATGTGTAAGCCTGACGATTCACAGACCTGTACCCCTGGGGCAAATAATACATTACATGTTAATTAAAATAATTAATTTTAAAAAACTTTTTAAAAAGGATAGGAAAGATATGCAATGTCAATACTAATCAAAAGGAAATATGTTTATACTAATATCAGACAAATTATACTTTAAAGCAAAAAGCATTATCTGTAAATAAAATGGTTCATTCGTAAAAGGTTAAGTTCAACAGGAAGATGACAAATTAATATCTCTATCATCAACTGGTAAAATTCAAATAAGAAAGTCACTAAGGATATAGAATATTTGAATGACACATTTAACCAACCTGACCTAGAGATCAGGCGTAAACCCTCCATTCCACTTGGGAGTGCTTATTAAAACCAAGTCATACAACAAGTCTCAAAAATGTTTTACAGAATTAGAGAAGGAAAAAGGAGCATGTTCTCTGACCACAAGATAATTTAACCATAATAAAAAGGTAAATTGTTATTTAACAATTTATATTTAGAAGAAGTCATAACATATATTAAAAAATGTTTGACTTGATCAATAATAAAAAGACTGTATTTCAAAGCATGTAGGATAGGACTAAAGATCTTTAGAGTGAAATTTACATTTTAAATGCACACATTAGAGGAGTGTCTGGCTGGCTCAGTCAGTAGAGCATATAACTCTTGTTGATCTTGGAGTTGTGGGTTTGAGCCCCACATTGGGTGTAGAGATTAGTTAAAAATAAAATCTTTTAGGAGTGCCTGGATAAGCAATGGACT